>NC_091751.1:45524829-45717329 GCF_043380555.1 Nothobranchius furzeri | reverse complement strand
ACATTTATGCAGACGCACAGGATAAAATCTGCTTGCTTGTTTTGCAGATGTCTTTTACAAGCAGGTGCAGGAATCTGTACAATTTCATCCAGTATACACACACACACACACACACACACACACATATATATATATTTATATATATATACATATACATATACATATATACAGTAAATCCTCTAATACAGGCCCAGGCCTGTATTTGACTCAAGCTCATCAAGCTCCAGGCCTTTATTGGAAGGAGGACCAGAATTAGAGGCAGGCCTCAATTTCTATTTGAGCAAAATGAACTAATGGTTCGCTGGAGTTTTTGACAATTAAAATTGCGCCCACATTTTCAAAGTTAAACACATTTCTTTTAACAATGGTAGTTTCTGCTTCAGCCATCTCCCCCCTCCCCCTGCTTCAGCCCTCTCCCCCCTCCCCCTGCGCAGCGGCCGCAAACTCACTGATGCGCCTGCAGCCTCTCAGAGTTCCTGCTGCTCTAAACATTAAAATAATTATTTCATTTTCTGTTCCTCACTTCTGATCACCTTCAATGGTGTCTGTTTGTTGCAACCACCAGGTACAAAAACTAACTTGTTTTTATTTGACTATTTTTCTGTCCTGTCTGCTTATTATCTTCCTGCATCTCCTCTCAGTCCTAAAGAAAAACTGCTACCTGGGTTCATATATATTCACCTTATGAGTTACCTTTGAACTGCAGTTCTAAAAGATCTACCGACCGCAAAAACAGCGGAGTGCTCGCCGGCCACATCAGTTAGGTGCGTCATCGAGGACAAAACAGGTGATTCGCCCTGATCCACAGCAGCGAAACGCATCAGGCACAAACAAAAGAATAAAAAACAGAAAACATAAAAGGAAATGAGCCAACATGAACGATCGCGTGTTAAATTAGTTTTTGAGGTGGCGACACCTGATTTGATAATGTTACTGTGGCCGTGCTCAGGACGCAGATGTCTGGAGCGCGTCAACAATCAGAGCTTTGCATGCGCAAGCTGGTTAAGGTTAGGATGGGGGTGAGGGGAAGGTTAAATTGCAAGTCACAATTTGGTTAAATATCCGTTTTACGGCGGCTGTCAGTACCGACGCTCTGGCACAGCGCGTTGCCTCCCGACGTGCAGGAGCTTTTCATCTGCTGACAGCGGGCTGCTGTCTTTTCCGTGGACTGCATCTTGCCGGTCATTATCACGTGACAGCGACTAGTCGATGACAGGCATAACAAGTCACTATAGAGCGGTGAAGTCGACTAGTGACTAGTTCATACAACCCCTGCTACTGCTCCCCAGAGTGTTCTGCAGCATAATCAGCACGTTCTCTCTGAAATTGATAACAAATTTTCGCCTCCTCTTTGTCCCCGCATGGTTAAAGTTACCCTCGCAGTCTATCACTGGCAAATCAAAAGTGAGATGGATGACACAACCGCCCCCCGTACTTGCTTGTTACCACATTCCACCCGGCCACAATAAAATACCGGCCATTATTCACCTCCGCCAACTCAGACACCGGCCAAAATATGATACCCAGCAGTTAATTAAATACAGGCTAATATTAGAGGATTTATGGTATATATATATATATATATATATATATATATATATATATATATATATATATATATATATATATATATATATACATATATATATATACATATATATATATATATATATATATATATATATATACATATATATCAAGACTATATTTTCAGCTCAAGTTTAATCTTCAATATTTTATTTGTAATGGAATCAAAGCAGACATTTGTCAAAGCAAATAATCTTTTTGGATTAAGCAGCTAAAACAGCTTTTTGTTTGTTTTTTTATCTTTATTCAATTGTGTTTTTCAATTTTTAATTTTAATGTGATTTACCTATTGAAGCAAGTTTCTGAAAGTTAATTAAATCAGTTTTGGGTGTTTACAGTCGCATTAAAGAATGCTGAGTCAGTCACGTGTTTCACTGATTTTAATGAAACTAATGACATCCATTATGTTTTCATTTTGAGTCACACTGATGAAAACAAGACATCAAAGACACACAAATGAAATCTATCTGCTCAAACACAATGATCATAAAAGATTTTGCTTTTCTTCTCTCTTTTTCCAAAAAAAAAATATCGTAATTTCTTTTTTTCTACCAATGACAGCGCCATCTTGTTGTGCATTTTCATTGGGCCTTAGAGAGTTTTGTCACAGCCCTGCTGCCTGCTGGGGATCATTCTGGTCATGTCAATGTTGTTGTAGGCAAAAACACCCATGGCTTTCTGGATGGTGGAGTCCGGCAGGCTCCGAGTCCGACCCAGGATCCAAGCGAAGTCCACGTGGAAGAGTCTGAGGATGTCGGTGCAGGAGTACACCAGGGCAAAGCTCACGTAGTCGGTGGACAGGATCCAGTATGGGGAATATGGGAGGACTGAGAAAGACACACACACACACACACACACACACACACTTTTACATTCAAAACATCAACACAAGGAGATGCGAAGAAGTTGTAACTCCACTTACCGTAGGAATAACTTATTCCTAGTTTAGCTGGATTCTTCTGATCCTCTATGACTCCAGTTCCTACAATCTTCCTCAGTTCTCCTTTTCTGTGTGAGTGCACACACACACACACACACAAACATACATACACACACACACACACATTTTTCATGTTGCATTACAGTGAATACACACCGTTCACAGATCACCTCCTGGTTCAACATTTGCACAAATTAACTGCAGGTAAAGACTCACAGTATCTCAGAGCTGACCACTCGAATGGAGCTGTCTGTCGTCAGAGTGAAATTGGTTTCAATGCAGCGGCCCTTCTCAAACTGGGCTGGCAGTTTGGCAATTTCAAACCATCTCCCCATGAACTGTGAGAGCAGAGAGACGCGGGTTCAGAGGCAATTTGGAGCAATGTGAGAAGAGACCATGAATAAATCTACATACTGTAATGGATTTTTCTAAAACGTTCGAAAGGCTCCCTTTCAAACCTACTCTGTTCCAACAGTGAAAAGCCAGTGTGAACTGATCAGAGTCAGATTTTCACACAAAGGATCACAAAATACATCAAATCTGAAATTTATTCCACTTTTTCCTAAGTAAAGTTTCCTGTAATTTATGATTGCTTATCGTTGGCTATCTTGTTGTTTTACATAATTCATCTTAAAAGTTCACTCTGTTAAAACAAAATGTAGAAAACAATTAATTTTAAATTAAGTGTAGAGATGTTTGTGTATCTTAATGCATATTTTAAAACAAAAACAGATATAAGTATGAGTTTAAAAGCATTTCTTCAGATTCTATGGTACTTTTAGACACTTTTGACACATTTGTAAACATCAACTAGAACACTGAGTCACTTAACAGGAAAGTTCAGAATAACTTTTGTTTGTTTACCTGTTTAAGGACAAATGCAGATTGAACTTCTGGTTCTGGACACGGACCCCAGTGAGGCACCTGAGCCCAGATGACTGGGAAGATGAGTACAACCAGAACCAAAGCTGACTTCATGGTAACAACAGAACTTTATCTGCAGAGAGACATTCAGTAAAATAAAATTAAACAGAAAATAACATTTTAATCTCAATAGTTTTATTATTTATTTGAATAAAACACAGATCCTACCGTTTAGTCCTGCTGGTTGAGTCTCGTCATCGATTCTGGTCGGACTCTGAGTTCTCCACCAGGTTTTGCGACTCTGCGTTCTCAATGAGACTCTTTGTCTCTTGTTTGATTTCAGACGTGAAGTAAGTTATTAGCAAACTGGAGTCATGAGGGACAAACCAGCAGAAATGTGATAAAACAACGTTTTCCTGCTTCAGAAGAGCAGGGACGGTTTCTGTTTATTTACACTGTTTACCTCTGGATTTATTGAACTGCACGATCCTGCAGACAAACAAGTTATTGAATTAACTAAAACTCCCTTTAAAGTAGCTGGTGAAGAAAAGTAAAAGCAGCTTTTCACACTGAGTCCTGGGAGTGCAGAGGGATCCTATAAAGTTGCATGTTTACTGCAAATTTGAACTCCACAGAAAATTACTGAACATCATGAGAGATTTTTATCAAAGTTTGGTTGAGAAATTCACAGATACAGACATTAGGATGCTTCTTCATTTCTTTTCTTAATAAATAATTGATTAAATTTCAATTATTCCTCCACCCAACACTGTTTCACAGCCATTTGTGTTTTATTTTTATTCAATTCGGTTTAGTTATATAGCGCCAAATCACCAGTTATCTAAGATACTTCACAAGGTAAACAATACAATTTAAACTACTTATCAGTGCATTGTGTTCAATTCATTATGCCAATTACTTAAAAGTTTCGTAGCTAGAGAAACCCATGTGTTCACGTAGTAATTCAAATTAGACTGAGAGACCCTCTAAAGGCTCAGGAACCCTTTGCAGATGTTCTGAATTCATTAGCTGATTGTTTTCATGATATTCTAATTGTATGACATTTTGAATTTGGAGTTTTCATCAGCTGTAAGCCACAATCATCATAATTAAGACAAATAGATGATAGATGTTAATCTAATTCTGTTTTTAGATCATTATGATTTTATGACTTTGTTTTATTTTGTTTTGATCTCTGTGAAGCACTTTGTGATTCTATGTCTGTGATAAGTGCTATATAAATAAAATGTACTTGCTTACTTAATAAAGACTTTAAATTTCTGGATTTGCATGGAATGAGTCTATCTCATATTAGTTTCACCCTTTAAGTTGAATTACTGACATAAATGAACATTCAACAGTGAAATAATTGCAAAACAGTCTAATGTCTCAGTGGTGTAGGAAAGAAGGTTAGGCCTATACTGAAACAGATTTACTTCACAGCCAGCTAGGAGGTTGTCAGTTTTTCACTCTCAAAAATATTTTTTTTTAAATGTAGGATGTAGTTATTGTTTACATTCTGAGTTTATGAGGTTGCTGAATCTGCAGCAAGCCAACGCTGCTAATTCAAAATTTGTAATTCAACACCAGCCCTTCAAAAAGCTCCAGAAATGCTGAAGGAATCAAAGCCAGTAAACAGGAGCAACCCCAAAGTTATTTCTTGTACTCCTAAGAAGCCACGGCATATTTTGTTTTACTCTAACAATTGAGATTGAAAACGTGTCGTCAATTCCGGCTTCAAACCACAAAAGATTGTAGGTATGAGGGACAGACCCCCCCTCACCAAAACCACTCTGAGCACGCTCATTCCATTCTATTTTTTTCCGGACAGTTGTCCCCAAACATGGTCAGAGCTTGTTGTGTTGTTGATTGCCATACTAGGTCGCATGACCACCAGGGAGGCTAATAGCCAAAGGTACACATTTTTTTCGAATTCCTGCGTGGAAGAGAGGTTGTTCCAGCGATGTGTCTGAAGCTACAAAGAGGCAACGGATGGCATGGATTGCTGCTATCAGAAGACCTAACTTAACGTTCGAGGACACCCCAGGTCACATGTTGGTCTGCTATAGACATTTCCATAAAGCATTCGCTGGAATGCTTTGTTTACATTAGCTTTGCGGGGCTGCTATTTGTGTCGTATGCAGACAAACCGGCCTACAGCATGCTGGAATGCAATCCGGACTGGGCTCCGTCCCTCCACATGGGTCATACCGAGGTGAAAGCGACAACCACCGCCAGATTTGACCGGTTTCCATGGAGAGCCAGATCAAAACAACAGCCTGTTGTTGATCTTCTCCTCGTACCTTTCTCTAGATTTTGCGTCGAGCCTGTCTTTGTACGGACCGGGAGCAGTCTCCATTGTTTTATACATCCTTGTGAATTAAGAGAGGTGAAATTCCTTTGCTAGTTTACACCGCAGAAGGACTGTTTGGAGATGTAAACACAGAGCCCAACAGAGAAAAACTGTGTCTTCTGGGTTTAAATCTCCCTCCGTCCTCAATTCCTACAATGCACCACGCGTAAGTTACGTGGTCTGTCAATCTCAATTGAGTGAAGCAGGCTAGAGGCTATCGCTGAGCTAACAATGCTAAAGCTGAAGTAGAAGCAAATAGTCAGCTCTAAAATTGTCTCAAACTACCTTTTCAACCACAAACAACTCGATATTACAGTGAAGTGTGTGTGTGAAGTGAATAATGAATCAATTGTGAGGTTTTACTTCCTTTAATGAGTTGTTCTGAACTATAACTGCAAGCTAACAGCAAGACGACAAACTCCCACACTTCCTGTAGCCAGAGACAAACTACTGTAATAAGTGTAGTAAGTGCTCCCTCCCGTAAAACACCCAAGAGTGCTAACACCAGAAATGAAAACGTATTTATCTACTAGTCAACTTACTGTGTATACTCGTCTTTGCTTGTCATCTAGAATCTTCTGGTGCTGGGGCCTCATTTATCAAGCTTGCTTACGCACAAAACAGGGTCAGAAAACTGCGTAAGCAACTTTCCACGCAAACTTTGGGATTTATGAAAGAAAACTTAGCGGAAAAATTTGTGCAACTTTAAGTTGACTAAGGGCCTTGCTTACGCAAACTTTGGACATGGACAGCACCTGCAGTGCTGCTCCTGAGAAGGATAAAATTATGAATTCCAGCAGCATTATCACTTTTACCGCTTCATACACACAGAACAAGCAACACGGAACGGATATGAGAAAGCCTTATTTCGTTAAAGAAACGACCACAGGATGTCAGTCTTACACATTGCACCTTCAACAATAAAGAATAAAATATAAACTCTGCCAAAAGAGGAAAACAAAACTTAAGAGTGAAAACGGCGTTTCGTACTCCCGAAAACCTAATGTCCATTTAAAGTGGATTCCAGAATAATAAAACTAAAGAACGTCAGACAATCCTGAATGAACAGGAAGTGAGTTCATCAATCTTTATGCCTGACCTTTAATTATCTAAAATACCTTTCAGCTGTTTAACATGAAGAAGTTTTCAAACCAAACACTGTCAATTATACACAAAAAATCCTTTTAATGCTGCCTGATTTTAGACAAAGCCCCGTGGCTACAAACATCTTTAAATTAAAGTAGAAAAACATCAAAAGCCTCAATTTCCAGCTCATATGGTTGAAGGAGGAATGACTTGTTAGCTGCAGCCAGATACATCAAAGTCTGGTTAAAGCAGAGGGGCGTGTGGTTTCTCCCTGGATGGAGGCAAAGAGCTCCACTGGTCAGGAGATCAAGGGAGGAAGCAAACACACAGAGAATAGAGGAAAAGCATCAAAGGAGGGAGGAATATTAAGGTCATATTGGGTCAAACTTCTTTCAGTCATGTATTTGAAAGTTTTCATATTTTCTATGTTAAGGATGTTTTCTCCATAAAAGCAATGCTTGCCTTCACAGACCAGGAAACTAAACAATCAAAGAAATAAATCAACTAGGAAAAAAAAGTCCTTAACTTGAAAAAGCTGAAAACTACATTTCAAAATCAGTTCATGACTGCATTTACTAGAAAATGGACAAATAGGACATTTTTAATTGGTTAAATTTAAATCAAAATTGAAACCTTTGACGTATTCATCAACCTTTGAATGATTGTTTCTTATGCTGCACCTTCTGGACTGTAACTGCTCAGTCTAATTTAGGCTTTTATTTATTTCTTACATCTAATTTTATTTGTGTATTTTTAAATTTGAGTTTATAATCTACTGTTTTATGTTGTCACATTGTTGCTAACGTTTTATGTTCTTGCACCTGGAAAGCAGATTGAATAGCTTCTGTGTAAGTAAATTTTATTTATATAGCACTTATCACAGACATAGAATCACAAAGTGCTTCACATAGATCAAAATAAAATGAAATCATAAAATCATAAGTGGATTAACATCATAAAATCAAAATACTCTCAAAACACTTAGATTAACATCAGAAAAAAATAAGTCATAAAATTATAAATTTTCATAAACAGATGAAAGATTAAAATTTTTAGTTAAAAATAAGAAAATAACAGGTTTAGTTTAAAGCAGCTTTAAATAAAAGGGTCTTTAGCTGTTTTTTAAAAGTGTCCAGACTATCAGTGCTGCGTAAGCATAAAGGGAGATCATCATCATGTATGAAACGAGCTGCCTTGCTTTGCATCGTTTAAATTTGGGCAGCTATGCAAAATAAATCCTGCATAGCCTATAATCTAAAGTAAACCTATACTGTGATGATGGATAAATAAAACTAACATTTTTGATGAATGAACTCTCTGTGCAGAAGAACCATTTGGCAGATAATCCAAACTGTTCTAGAATCATAATGTGTTCCACCACTAGGGGGCGGCAACAGTAGTACAACATTGTCTGGTTTAAAGTTGGTCATGTGAATGTTTTGGTCACTGAAAAATCAATGAATAATGTAATTTAATATTTTTGATGCTATCTGATATTGTTATTTATGTTTACAGAGAAATTTTAATCATTTTGCAAAAAAAATTTGAAGAAAAAATAATATTTTATGCATGACATGCACTAGCTGACTTAATCCTTATTATCTTAGAAACTCAAAATCTTTTGAAAAAATCAACCGTTTTAAACTTACATTTTAAGTGTCTTTGGTCAAATCTCAAAATATGTGTTTTATGCAATCACAATATCATGATTCTCATCTGCATTCGAATTTCTGTAAATGGATTAATTGCAGCCATGTTTGTGTTTTCTTTGATCAATTGCAGTAGAAATCTTGATTTGATTTTGGTTTGTTGCACGATTGATGATTTCGTTCTGGAATTTTTATTAAATTCCAGCAGGTGGTTTAAGCGATTTTTGGTTGTATCATGTCTTATCTTCCATGTCAGAGCGCCTGCAGCTCTGCAAACAGCAAAAACTTTATTGTTACTAGAATAGAACCACCTTTCACGTGCAAGACAGAGCTGCTGCTGAAAGATCAGCGGCTCTACCCTGAGCCCCTTCCAGATATCTAAAACAGTTTTTACAAAACAATGCCGTCAAACTGCCACAATGCTGTGGCGGCGTCAGGGAGCCTTAGGTTGTTTATAAGTGGTCAGACCGTGGTGGTGATGTGGTGCATTTGTGTCCTTTTATATAAAGGATTAGCGGTCCTTACGCTGTCGCGGACTTCCATTTATCTTGGACATAACTTGACACCACAACAAGCCGTTCCTCAAGGTCTTCCATAGTCCCCGTGCAGTCTCTGGTGATCTGACCTCCAGCTCTAACGGGGAGAAGCTCCAGGAGCGCTGCAGTGCTCCAGTTTGTCATCTCAGCTGATTTTGTTCCAAAAGCAAAGCTTACGGCCCATGTATACTTTTAATTTTCAATATAGTTGCCGGCTGGAGCTCAGCAGTAACTCCCCACGATCATGAAACCTCCCTCTGTTGCGACAAGGTGCAATTGCCATTTATAAGACAGACCATAACTGTAATATTACTACCAAGCAAGATGGAACAAAAGCCGCAAATTTTGTGCAACGCCATCCTGGCATGGCGCGCTTACAAGACACACCGTTGCAGTAATATTATATCAATTTGCCGGCACGGTGTGTTTTGTAAAAAAGAGGCTTAAGTTACTCATCTTGAAGCAGCTCGATTAGGGATAGTGAGTGTGGCCAGCCTCCAGCTTGTTTTCTTAAAGTGACAGAGCCCTGAAACAGCTCATTCTGGAAGGTGCTGAAACTCTAACGAATAAAACTGCTGAAATTAATTTATGTGAGAGGGATTTAGTGCAAAGAACTTCATAAAAATGTTTGTATAGACAACAGGACAAATATAACTTAAGAAAAAAGTCATAATATACCCCCTATAAAGATGCTGCTGTTCTCAAGCAGCAGGTAATGAGCAGGCGTATCCTGCAGCTCTCTGTTCAACTGCAACTTCAAACAAAGTAGCGTCACATAATTTCTCTATGAAATGAAGAATAAAAAGACTTGATTGTTATTTTCCAGCAACATCAAGAGGAGTTATAAAGACAAAGATGTGCCAGACGTTAATTTGCCACCTTCACAAAGATTTTATTACATCACCGGCTTTCCTTTGATGAGAGTCTGGTTTGAACAGATATTTGAACAGGTGCCAACTCCCACGTACACTTCTCTTCATCGCACACACAGTAGCAGATTTGCGAAGATAAATGTGTTTGGGTTTTTGTAATAGGACTCAAGGAGGATAACATACATGTAAAAAGATTAGGGGAGTCTGAACTACAAGCCTTTTCATGCAGGTTGAGAGGAAAACAGAGACGTTTCCAGAGATTTTTTGCACATCCATGAATCAATAATCTGTTTTAATCTGCAGGATTTGCAGATGACACATGCAGCATAAAAAATAATACATTTGTTATTCAGATTTTCAGATTACTACTCATTATAATGAGAATAGTGAGCTAAAAGTTTTGTTTAGTAGCTAAAAACAGTTGATGTTTAAGAAAACTTTGTTTAGCTGCATAGTTTTGCTGTGCTTTGTGCAACATTAATTAGCCATGCTTATTTTATTTCACTTTAATCAGAATTATGATTCTCTTCAAACTCAGTGTTGATCATCACAGATCTTCACTCAACAAAATAAAAACAAATGCAGCATGTTTGTCTAAATCAATCTGTTTTATTACATTGACCTCAAATATTCAGAGAGATTCAAAGACTGCTCATTCACTGGTTCATGACGCTGCAGTAAGCTTCATCCTGATTGGTGGAGAGCAGCTTGTTCACTTGGACTTTGTTGGACAGCAGGATGTTGTGCAGCTCCTGCAGAGTTTCCTCAGGCAGAGTAGGCGTCCTGCTCAGGATCCAGGTAAAATCCACATGGATCACACCCAGATCCGTACAACTGTAGACCAGAGCGTAGCTGTCGTAGTCGGTGGACAGAACCCAGTAGGGAGACGGGGGTGCATCTGTATGGGAGAAGAGAAAGACTTTAAATGAGTCATTGTTAAGTTTAAAAAGTACAGCTCAACTGGAATCTAAACCAGCAATGGAATTTAAAACCTTTGAGGGTTCCTACCCTCAAAGAAGTAGACCAGCAGTTTGGCAGGTTCGATGGGACTGGGTTTGGCAATCCCATTTATTTCACTGATGGTCCCATTAGCGCTAAAACGACAATTATGAGAGTTAAATGAAGGATCTGACTTTTGATGTTCCATGCGTGGAACATCAAACGATGATACATAACATAAAACATTTTATTTTAATATTCTACACATTAAACTTTGAATTAGGAAAAAAAAACAAGATTTTCTCTAGAAGAGAAGAGTGATGAAACAGATCTCACAGCAGCTCCCTGTTGAGGACACCGACGACACCGGCGCTCTCCAGGCTGTAGGTGGCGGTGCAGCAGTGACCCAGCTGAAAGCTGTTTGGCAGCCTCTGGATCTCAAACCATTTACCAAGATACTGTGTAAAAACAATCAGACAAGGTCCAGTTCAGTGCTGAATGCATGTAAAAGAATCCAGATACACTCCAGTTTGTGTTTAGCAATGGATGCACTGGTATTTTAATAGTTTTTTGTATTCACCCTTGCAGCATCAAACTTCTCCTGCACTGCAGCATTTGGGCAACGACCAGGCATGATGACCTGAGCGTCTGCTGCCAGAGCGAACAGCAGAATGACGGAAAAGATCCAGATCAGGCTCATCTTTCTACACAATCTGTTAAAAAAATGCAGAACAGAATTGAACTTTATTGTGTTTTCCTAAAATAATGTATTACTTTGAGCAGAAAAGAGTAATCATTTCTCACCTGCTTTGCTGAGTCTAAGTGAACTGTTCTGTGTTTTGGAGCCACATTTAAAGCAACGACGCATTTCCGCCCTTTTACTTGATTTGCATGTTGGTTTACTTTGAGTGACTTGTGTGAGAAACTCAGCAGCTGTGTACATAAAGTTTGCCGATTAGTGTAGTATGGACTTTGGCTGTTGTGCAAAAAATGTTGTATTTTATAACATCTTTTGTAAACGTGATGATAACAAACTTGTGTAATGGTGTGTTTTCGCACAGTGTTTATACATTTAAGCCCAAAAACAAAAGTATATCGATTGACCTTGGTCTTTTTAGGGTTTAATATTTATAAAAAAAATGACAATGTTTACTTTAACCTCCTGGTTAGCAGTTAGGTGTGAAATCGTTAAGTTTCTAAAGGTTTCAAAACATTTGAACCCTTTGGGCCTTGGGCCTATTTCTGAGAAATTTGTTGGAAAATTACAAACCTTTAAGGAAATAAGTGTAACCACAAGGTCTATTTTAGTCTCAGGGAACCTTTGTGAGATTTAAGATGGGTAAATATTAGTATACAGTATGATTTCTTGATGAAGTATAAATGGTAAATTGACTGTATTTGATTTAGCGTCTTCTAGAATCCCCCAAGTCACTTTATAACCCAATCAGTCATTCACCCATTCACACAGACATTCTCACACTGGTGGGGATGAGCTATGATGTAGCCACAGCTGCCCTGGGGCGCGCTGACAGAGGCGACACCACCAGCAGGCCAGGGGGGTTAAGTGCCTTGCTCAAGGACACATTGAAAAGAAACAAACTGAGCAGGGCTCAAACCTAGAACCTTCCGATTACAGGGCAAGCACTGAACTCCTGTACCACCGTCACAACAATGTGAACAACAATGAACATGGAACATTGTAAAGACATTTTTTTCTCTTCTTTGCATGATTTTGTGGCGAGGTGGAGAAACGAGGGCCCGAGCAGGATTCGATCCTCAGGCTCCTGGGTGAGAGTCACGCCAGTCAGCCAAAGGGACATGCCTGTGGCCGAGTAGTCAGGGCACATGATCAATTGGGACACAGTGACAGGATGCTCACCCTGTCACAATTTGTTTTTTATTTCAAGCTAAATATCACTGGAAAAATGCAGCCGCAGCCCAAACCTCAATGAAACCTCAATGGACCTTTTGCCTTGGAGGTCAGTTTGGATTTTTTTTTTTTTAACTAACTCAGATATGTCTAAATTGCTGCCATTGGAATGACTTTGCGTGACATTTATTTCTAGAAAAATGAACTTTGTTTCCTCAGTAGACTGTTGACCTGATACTTTCTAACATTTTTATGTTTGGATTTTCACAAATATGCCTATTATCAACCTATTTTGACAACAACAAATTTAAAAATTTTATTTATTTAAAATGTATTTTAAATTTATTATTCTAAACAAAAATCACATTTTGTGGCATTCTTTCATTCCTTTGTAGAATTCTTTGTTAGTTTCTAAACGGTGGTACAAATGGTACTCAGGATCCATTTTCTGGTCTCACGGTAAATTTTGGTTCCAACTGGTTAAAGGTCAACTTCACAGAAAACCCCATTAATTATTATTTAATTATTATCTCTGAGTACTGATTTCTGTCAAGCAGGCTGAACATGAAAATAGTCTCCTACACCTATCTCCTGCATTAGCTTCTGATAGAAAATAGACAGTGAAAATCCATCCATCCATTGTCTGAACCCGCTTCGTCCATGTAGGGTGGGGGGGCGGTGCCTATCTCCAGCAGTCAATGGGCAATCAGGTGGGGTACACCCTGGACAGAGGGTCAGTCCATCGCAGGGTGAAACTCTAACAATTTAAAGTTCTGACAGGTCTATGTCACACTGTCACTTAACATTCATGGACTCACCCATCTTGACTCAAAACGGGGGAAGTTGTTGTTTTAGCATCCAGGAAACAGCAGATAACATCTTGGCTAGTAGAAGCTAACTGTTAGCATTAGCAACTCAACCACACAGTAGACTTCCTCCAGGCTTGTGTTATCTGTGGAGATAAAACATCAGCGTTGCTAAGCAAACAGAGTCAGTGGTAGAGGCATGTTGCTGTTAGCCAATTAGAGGTGAGACGCGGCTCACTGGCTCACTTCCGTTTCCTGAAACTGGTGCACTGGAGCCTCCCCCCGCCAACTTATTTAAAATAAAAGAAAAACTGATCCTTTGGTCAAATAGCAGGCTACTTGGAATGATATTTTATGAACAATGGTAAACAAAAGAACAAAATGAGCAAAGATTTGATTTGTGTAATCTGATATTTGTGTTCATTTGTTGCAAAGCAGAACCCTTTTAAACAGGGGTGTGTGTTGTTTTTGCAAATTTTCACCCTGGATGACATCACAGAAACCAGGACCCAATTGAAATCTCCCCATGGTGTGAACAACGTAACACTTCAACTATGAGGGATTAAAGCTGAAGAAGGCCGTCACTTGTCCAGGAAACGAAGGTGATCCGGACACCAGCTTGTTGCTGTAATTAGAAGATGGATGGTGTCCGTGTCCCTTCTCCCAGTGAATTTATAGCCACGCCTGTTAGTAAAGGTTAAACCCGCTCTGATCTCTTTGCCTCACTGTGACACTATAATGCTGGGTGCAAACAACACGGACAGAAATCCCTCATAAAAAGCTTACACCTTAGAGATTCTTAAATTAGCGGTTTAGATGTCCTAAACCCTGTTCTCCTAATTCTTAAGTCCTTTCTTAGTGGGTTCTTCTTTTTCTTTTTCAGTAAAAATAAACCTTTGCTCCTGAACGACCCAACAAGCACAGTCTCTGGTTCTAAACTGATGCATATAATGCTGTGTACTGAGTTAAAACGATATTTGGTGGAGGGGTGGAGTGTAGATTAGTAAGTTACCACCTCCCAACCGACCACATACCTACAAGTTTTTGACCTTTTAAAGGTTTTGAAGGTTTAACCTTTAATCAGTGAATATGACTTCTTTGTTTCAAATTGGATGCTGCCTGTAGCTAGAATCCACTCTGTAGCGTTTGTTATATATCTGTTAGCCTACAAAGATCACCACCAACAACCACTGCAAAAATGTTTTTTCTTACGTATTTTTCACTTCTTTGTGACATCTTTTGACAATTCTCTGTACAACAAAGTCAGTGGGGTTAATGCATTGTGGCTTCATTCTGAGTTGTTTGCTGTGTGTGGAGTTTTCTGCAAAACCTATGTCTACAGACCCAAATGTGTGCTTTATCAATATATTTTATTTTATGAGGCAGTACACCGCTATCATCGAGTCCATCCTCACCTCCTCCATCACCGTGTGGTACGCTGGAGCTACCACCAGGGATAAGAAGAGGCTGCAGCGTGTCGTGCGCTCTGCAGAGAAGGTCATTGGCTGCAAACTCCCCTCCATTCAGGATCTGTACACCTCTAGGACATTGAGGCGTGCAGGTCGGATAATAGCTGACTCGTCTCACCCTGGACACAGTCTCTTCGACTCGCTCCCATCTGGCAGAAGGCTCAGATCCATTCGGACCAGAACCTCTCGCCACAAAAACAGTTTCTTCCCCTCTGCAGTTGGACTTTTGGGTGAAAATCCTAGGGCAGCCCACTCAAGTTGATTGGTCCCAGTCACGTGACCCGATGCTGTGCTTGAAACATTCAGCAAACACTCAGATTAGTACCTACACGGGGTAGATAGCTGCTTCTCTAATTCTTGCCACTTTTTACATTGAAAATTTTAGCATGAGTGTTTTATTACTTCCTATATTTGCTTGGTTCTTAATTATTTTTTTTCTATCTTACCTTCTGCACCAAATACCGCAGCAATTTCCTAATGTTGTGACTTGGCACACATATAAAACTTCTGATTTGATCTGAGTTTTTAGGCCAAAACCTTTTCCAAGATCTTGAAGATGAACGGTAGTATAGAGATGGGTCTAAAGCTTCTATGGAGAGACGGATCAAGATTGGGATTTTTAAAAAGTGGGTGGATTAAAGAATTCTCAAAATAAGCAGGAACCTCCCCATAAACCAGTTAACCATTAATTCAAGAGAGCAACCTGCAGCCAAAATTGTGTTGATATTTTGTAATAAATGACAAAAACTTACATTAATTCAAACAGAAGTGTTTCCATGCTTCTTATACTTATTTTGATTGTCCCAAAGTGATAATAATGTCAGGTAAATAAAATACTTTCCATTTTAGACAGAGTGATCCCTGTCTGACACGAGTTTATCACATCTGCCAGATTAAGAAAAACACCTGGAACCAGCTGTTGCTCAGAAGAGGTCAATATCCTGTTTCATCAACAACTCGCAACAAGTCCAAGTGTTTGTGCAAGTGCAAATGTGGATCTGGGAATGTCTTATTTTTAAGTAAATCAGGCTAAATTTTCTGTGCAACAAAATCACGCAGATGTGTCACTTTTTCATGGGATTTAGGCAACTGGATGTCAGTTTAGATACAAGAAATGAATAAAATAATCAATAAATGCATCAAGTTTCACATCTTGCTTTTGCTGATGTTTAGCAAAAACATCATGTTTAGTTGTTTTTTGAACTATGTGTTAGAAATGCATCTGTTCACAAACTCCTGATTCTTCTTTATGGTTTTTTGAACATCTTAAATTTGTGATTTAACTTTTCTGCATATTATTTTTTTTAAAAGTGCCACAAAACCGCAGGAATTGATTTGAAGTGTATGAAAGGATGGGACATTATCGGACCTCAAAAGTGCAGAATGTTTTAAAAAGTTTGACTTTTTATTATAAAATCACCCTGTGTGCTGTGGTTCTCACACAGTTTGTGTTTGTTGCTGACTGACGGGATTCAGAAACACCACACTAACCCCCCTTTCTACATTGTGTCTGCTGTTTGGCTAATTTTCTTAGCAGCCCACCAACTGAGCACACCTTGCTGCTCATCAGGAATTAAAGAAAACATCATTCAAAGAAGTGCAGGCCCATGCTTTAAGCTTGGTGAGCACAAACTGTCAGATTAAGAGGTCTGAGAGGATGATCCAGCCAACATTCAGTCGGATTTCTGGCAAATTACCACCGAGCATGTTTGGGTCAGACTTTCAGCACCCTGGGGAGTACAATGCTTTTGACACCCAAACCAGACATGTGAAAAAACAAAAGACTGATCTGTTGGCTTGTTGAGGTCGAAAAAACACCAGCGTGTAGTTTCTCTGCATGGGGCCGCAAAGCAAAGAGGGAGGGGTTGGCCATTTTGCCACTGGAAAAGGAAGCTAAGCATTTAGGTGTCTTAACTGTGGCCTAAAGTGCTAACACAGGATTAGTGAGGTAAACGTTGAAAGAGGTTTAGCGCTCCCAGCTTAGGCGCAGTGCTGCTTCAGTAATTACACATCAGTTGCAAGGTGCAGCGGGCGGTTGGATGGGAGATCATAGTGATGTCAGGGCAGGGAGGGCTTACCGCAGGAGATAAGGCCAGCTAATGGAGATGAAATGAATCGGTATTTAAAAGGTCTGGTTTAGTTAAGGCACTTTGCTGGCAGCAGATTGGGCTCAAACTGGTTGGCTGGTCAGTTGGATGCAGTTCAGTTAGAAGTGAAAGAGAGGAGGAGGACACTACGGTCCCGTCAGAGTTTGAAAGACTTGTTGTTAGATTTACGGTTGTTTTTAAATTGCTTCAACCTAAACTGGGCCAAAATCTGATCCAGAGTCTGCTCATTGGTGGAAACTTAAAGGTAAGGAGGTTAAATGTTCATTTTTGGTATTTTGGTCAAACATTTCTTGCATTTTCACCGTGCATTTCCTTTTTGATTTCATTTTAGTTGCTATATATATGTTTTTGTTTTATCTGCAGTCATTGGCAAAAAAAATGTATGATTTCGATGTGTTTATCTTTTAGATTTTAATGCAAATTCTAGAAACATTTATTGCACTTTTTCTAACAAGTTAACGTAAAAAGAAAAACTGGATTATGTCAGCAGTAAACTTTATAAAAGCTTTTAATGCCTTAATAAATAATTAATCTCAAGGTTGATGCGATTAGACAGGAGTTTAAAATCCTAGTTATTACCCAGATAATTAGACTCAAATCTGCGAAAAGCACCTATATCCTTTTAAATGAAGCAAAAAAATCATATCTTAAATTAGTAATTTTATTAACTTAATTACATAATTCTTAAATTAATATTACCTTTGATAATCCAATCTGCCTTTTGCAGCTGACAGAATTTGTATAGCTTTAATATGTGTGTGTGTGTGCGTGCATGTGTTTTCGGATTAGGAAGGGCTAGACACTGCTTCTGTCTTGTCTGATATGACCTCCTCAAGGCTCCATCTAAGTTGTCAGCAATTTTCCCTTTAATTCATTCCTGTAATGAGATTAACCAGGCAACAGCAAATCCAAGGAGTCCAATCCCCGGATTTGGCAGCTGCGGTGTGGCCTCTGCTCACCAAGGAGGTGCCACAGGGGTTTTTGTTTCTCGCCCTTCATGACAGTTTCACTCACAAAGTGTTATAGTGCCTTGTAATGTGCATGTGAGATTCAGAACTAAAGGTGTTGCAAGAGAGAGAGGAAATGAGGAAGTTCATCTGAGAGACTTCAGTTTGGGTAAACTGGGCTTCAGCTGGTGCACGTTGGAGTTGATTGTGCATCTAAGTGGCATTAAGGTCTGAAATGTGCATTCGATGTTATGAAACAAGGAAGGCAAGGATCTTTGGTAAATTGCTGAATAGTTTAAACATTTGTAAACATAAGCTTCAAGTTTGCAAAGAAATTCCCATTAGACTGCACTAAATCAGCTCTACGTAAACTTTTAAGAACTTATTTGCTTGTCTTGTTTTGATTACTTTTCTTTAAACATTTTGTGTTAAATTGAAAAGATTGCAGAATTGTGACTTGTCAGGCTGAACTAAGCATCGAGCTTATTGTGCCTGGGTACTTTTTTAAGATCCTCAGTCATCTTTTTTTAATGTAATTTAATTTTGCATTTGTAGATGTCTGAAGAATTGCAGGGCTTCAATAAAGGTGTGGAACACTGAAAACCCATTTTTTAATGATTATTTCTGATTATAATCAGTCACTCTGAGTTTTTCATGCAGGCTGAACATGAAAATAGTCTCCTACACCTATCTCCTGCATTAACTTCTGATAGACAATAGACAGTGAAACTCTAATGTGAAAACCCTGACAGATCTACGTCACACTGTCACTTAACATTCATAGACTCACCCATCTTGACTCAGGACGGGGACGGCTGTTGTTGGTTTAGCGTCCCAGAAACAGCAGAGAATGTCACGACTAGCAGAAGCTAACCATTAGCATTAGCAACATCACAACACAGTAGAACACCTTCAGGCTTGTGTTATCTGTGGAGATAAAACATCCATGATGTTGCAGAGCAAACTGAGTCAGTGGTAGTCACGTTTCTGTTATCCAATCCAAGACGAGATGTTCAAATTTCAGGAAAAAAGACTCCAAATCCTGTTGTCTGAAGCTACTTTCTCTGAGTACGACTAAGCATTAATTCCTACTAGAGACTACTGTAAATGGACTGAATAAACGAGTAAACCAAATCTTTAAAATGTTATTCTATATTCATTTATCAGGGGTAGGGGTCTGTTCATTTTTATTTTGAACTAAATAAAATTCTCAAAGCTCCAGGAATCCAGTACTTTTTTATCAACTCCCGCTGAACAATTGTTGACCAGTGCACACTTTCATCTCATGCATCTCATTTGCTGACTAATTATTTTCACTAAGACCGAACTGTTAACAGCGGGAGTTGCTCATCCAATTAAATCACAAACCCAGATCTTTTAATTATCTTGCAAGAGGTTTTTCTGTTTGAACCCACATTTTTGGAGTTTGTAAAGACTTGTGGAGATGAGCTTAGAGATGGAAATTTTGAAAAACACCTCCTTCATTTGCTGATGTTAGTCTGAGGAGGAGGGCGCATGTTTGGGCCACATAGCTCTACATAAACCGATTGCATCCCCAGATTTATCCCCAAGGTGTTTTTAGGACATCCTGGGAACTAATTGAGACTAATAGGCTTAGCACTTGGAGGTGTGTTGTCCGAGATGCTTACTAGCAAGGTTTGCTGAGGGTAAAACTCTAAACGTGTGGATTACCTTCAACACATCCCTTTAAAGTGCTGTATAGCCAGGACTTAGCTAATAGGATCTTGGGGGTTGCAGGGGCCTGGGAAGGTGGGGATGGGGGTTGGAAGGTCAGCAGATGTAAGCAGCAGACTGTTGCATGAATAAGAGGAGGATTACAGCTTTCAGATTACACGGGTTCCAGAAGGAACTGGAGGGACTGTGGATAATGCTCAGAGCCTCAGGGTGTATCTACTAGCTGTTTGTCTGGGGGAAGGGATGGCAGAAATAATAAATGTACACAGATTATCCACACATTAATCCAGCTGGAGATCATTAATATCAATCTGGTGAAGTTTATGTGGACATATCCTCATGCATATTGTGGACTGGTTGTGGATTAGAGCTGGATTATTTACAATATCATATTTTATAATGAGATTTGTGGAGTGCAGAAGGCTAAAAGGGTACACAAGTTACTGACTGAGAAACAATGAGACCATTTAAAGCTGCTCTGTGTGTGTGTGTGTGTGGGGGGGGGGGGGGCATCTATTATAACTCATAAGAAAGCATGATTCAAGACTTTAAGATTGTAACTTTATATTTTCAGGGTGGAAAAGGTGAGATTTGGATTAGAGGTTTCTGTGCGCAAAGGCTGCCCTAAGAACGTAAATCAAACAAGAGAGAGGGCATTCTGGTCTCTGAAACAGATTCCAAATTATTTTTTTTCTAAAACTTCAACAAAAATAGATATTAGTCTTTTGGGGTTTAATTTAATCCATTTTAGTGTTCCAGTGAGGTAAAATATTCCTTAAATCTTCTGTAATCTGCAGGCATGGTCATCGGATAACTGAGCCAGAAAAATGCTGCGCTCTAGTGGACATTACAAGAAACTACATCACTCTGGATTAGACTGACCTTAGTTTTTTAACCAGTTAATACAAAATCTGTCATTTTTACCTGAATCTTAATTCAACGGAACTTAGCAGGTAAAGACAGAAAACACTGGAAAGAAAAACAGCGGCTGTGTGCTTAAAGAGAACTAAGCTGCCATTTTCACTTTTTGTGTAGAGAGCATTCACGTGGAGGTTAAAGGTCTTTTGCATGCCATGACCCCACGGGAGCAGCTGAGGAAGATGACTGCACTGGGTGAACAGGGGGCTATGGATGAGAAGCACTGGTATCGACTGGTCAACGGGATGTCAGCTGGAGGTGAAAAAATTAATTTGCTCCAAATCTAGAGTTAAAAGGGTGCTAAATTGAGCCCGGTGCATTGGTTTTAATACAGCTTGAGCAGTCTGTGCATGTGTCTGATTTATTTTTTTTCTCTGACCTGTGCAGCTTCTTCTCTTGCAGAACTCAGGCAACGGCAGGAGCTTATAATGAGGAACCAGATGGCCATGGCACCACAGATCCTCGCCCAGGGTCAACAGAGGTTACAGGGGGTCCCGACACAGTTTGAACCTCGTTTCATGGAAAGGTCTGCACATGAATTTAATCTCAAACTTCATGACTTTCATACCCTCCTCAAATTCAGATGCAAACATCTTACAGCTAATTTTCTAACTTTTCTCTCACCTTAAATCCGTCCCCAAACTTTATGATTTGACTTCACTTCCTCTGCATCCTAAAAAAGCAGATGTGGCAGAAATTAGTTCAGTTTCTACAAATTTTTGTATCACAAGCCCAAAAGCTTTGGGATGCATTGGAAGATGTAGAACCCCCTTTTGTGTGAAATGAAGGCTGGAATTCCTCCCAACAACCGACGTGATGACAGACGATCTTGTTTGATTTTCTATCATCAGAGAATTGGTTCCTCCCGCTGAGATGGTATCATCTGAAGCCAGACAGATGCACCTCGGACCTCACCTTGGTCCAGCTCTACCCCCTCATGCCAATGTCCTGCCTGGGAGAGCGTTCCCTGGACCAGGTCATCAGACTTCTCCAACACAGTTTGTAAAGTTTTGAGACAACAGTAATCATTTAAACATTTTATATGATTTTTTTTTTTTGTCATTCTCAGCTGGTTACAGCTTCTTGCCTTCAGAGCCCATGGAAACAGTTGCCCGGCGACAGGAGCTCATACACAAGCAAAATATAGCAAGGTAGTGCGTGCACAAACATCATCAATAACTCAGAAAAATAGTCCACCCATACACAAGTTTGCATCAGTTTCTGCTAAACAACACAATATAATTCAGACCCTTTTTGTCCTCATCGTTAAAATGAAGGTTTTTGTTTCATGTCAGAATGGAGATGAATGCCATCCTGCACCAGAAAGAGCTGGAGAACGCTCACCAGAAAGGGCTGATGGGAATTGAAAACTCTGTGTCGTACCCTTCTAACCCCATGCTGTACCGAGGTCGTCAGCGCCTGCCAGACAGCCACGATGTCTATGTCCATCGTCCTTCCCTGGACGAGCTACACTCCAACAGTATTCTGATGTCAGCCAGCCCCTACCCCCCAATCAGCACACTGCACAGAGAGAGGGGTCGGAGGGCAGGGAGGAGGCCGATTGTTCACAAGACAGCTGAAAACCATGCAGTCAACCTGAAGGGCCAAACAGAGGACAAAAGTGTAGAGCAGAGTCCAGAAGCAACATCTGGAGAGGAGAAGGAAATGGAAGCTAAAGGGGACTTGGGAGATGAGTGCACTGCTACTAAGACCCACCATCAGGCCAAAATAGACTCTGAAATGGCTACAGGAGGCAGGAAGAACTACAAAGAGGGGGAGGTGGGCATGCGAAAGGCCTGTACGACCAATCAGGAGGGGTGTTCAGATGTGACCAATGGTGGAACAAATGATAAGGACATGTCCAGCCAGTGTTCTGCCTTCCAGGAGAAATTCATGTATCCTTCCACTGGTGCCACACTGACAGGGATGCCTTACATGTTCCCAGTTCCTGGAAATGGTTTCCTTCCAGCTGGTGAGTTTAGGGAAATAAATAAAAGCACAATAACACCACTGAAGTTGTAAGTTCTTGAATTTTTTTTTCTGTTTTCAAGGTCCAACAAACATCTTTCTTAATGGTGATGATGCTCCTGAAGACATAAGAAAGTGGACAGTTAACGATGTTTATAACTTTGTAAACAGCATTCCTACATGTGCAGAATACGCTCAGGTTAATATCACAACACTCTGTACACGTCACTTCTTCTTCTTCTGTCTGTTTGTGTCTTTGTTGATTTCATATAAAATTATTTTCCCAGACGTTCAAAGATCACATGATTGATGGGGAGACACTGCCTCTGCTTTCAGAGGAGCACCTACTGGACACACTGGGACTCAAACTGGGACCAGCTCTGAAGATACGCTCACAGGTGCTCAAACAATGAAAATATAAATTATATACATGTACGTTTGTCATCATTTAATGTTTACACTTAGATGTTTTTGGAGTGCTGTAAGCAAATGGTATCCTCTTGAATCATAATCTGAATTATGGAAATAAAAATTTAAATAAAAGTTTTGCATATGCTCATAGGTTTTAAAATACTCCCAGGTGACAGAAGAATTGCTTCAAAATTAAATATTTGCATCACAGAGGATACACAATATCTAATGTGCTCTTGTTTTGTTTCAATCATTAAGATTTGAGCATACAGACAATCATCACGCAGAATGAAGCGTACACTTTTGCAGAACCTATATCTGACATTCGTTTTCCTCACATCTCTGCAGGTGTCCAGACGAATGGGCAGCATGTTGTACATGATGAACCTACCGATCTCCGGTGCCACCCTGCAGACCTCCTCTGAGAAGCCCGGGGACCGTTCCCCAGACATCAGCTCACCTGTTAACTGCAACAGCGAGGATTTGATGGCAAGCCCAAGAGACCCTGATGTAATCAAATCTGCTGAGCACCTTCATGAGGCTGAAAACCATTCACCTCCACCAGCCAGCAGTGAGACAGTCTGATCACTGGTTAAATAAAATCGGAGCCAGGAACCGCCTGTCCCTTCAGGCCCAATGAACTGTTTCATGAGGATTGGATTTACTGGGTTGAAAAGGCTTTTTAAGTACTGTGACAAGTTGTCTACTACTCATTTGTGTTTTTTTTATAAATGTACATTTTTTTCATAGAATAAGAAGAAGAAACAATCTTTTATATCAGGGATTCCCAAATTGGGGATCTTTGCTGAGGGTATAGCAAGATTTTATTAGTAAAAATTACATTTATGTCCCAATAACACACCCTAGAGTATAAGTTAGAGCTCTGTATGTCTGCATAAAAATGGTAAATGATCACATTTAACGTGTGTATGCATGTAGGAGCTGGGGTTGGGGGGTCCTGGCTTGTCTTGGACACAAGCAAGAGGGCCCTCAAAGAAATAATGTTGGTAACCACTGTTTTATTTAACGCTTCTCAAGATAAAAATCACGAGGCAAATGATAAAAACAAAAAAATCCATAATACAAAAGATTAAAAAATAATTAAAATATATACAATTGGAAAAAGTGAAAAAATCGTGATTAAAAATGTGAGGAAAGGGAAAGAGAAAATTCATAAGAAAGAGGTAATCAGTAGATCCTAGGAAAGGCAGAATTGGTATAAAGAGCTGAATGAGCAGAAAGCGGCAGTGATGAAGAATCAACCAAAGTCACACAAAAGCCAGCCTGAACAAGTGTTTTCAGCTGCTTTTTAAAAGGAGTCCACTGAGTCCACTGATCTCAGGCTCAGGGGAGAGAGTTCCAGAGTCTGGGGGCCACAGCAGCAAATGATCTGTCACCTTTTAGCCTGGTGCGCTGCACAACCAGTAGGCTTTGGTCACTGGACCTCAGGGACCTGCTCGAAGTGTAGGGACTGAGAAGATCACCAGTGTATGATGGTGTTTGTCCATGTCAGACCCTGAAAACCAGAACCAGGATCTTTAAATGAACCCTGAAGTTGACTGGCAGGAGGAGAAGCGGGGTGATGTGGGTGTGTTAGGAGGACTTGGTCAGAAGCCGAGCACAGGTATTCTGAACCACCTGTAGACGGTTCAGGGAGGTTTTGTTCAGATACATGAAAAGCGAGTTGCAGTGTCGCGAGCGTGTACTTTTATTGGTTCCGTTAGAACCTTAGAATGCGCTGCGTTTTCAGGGAGGTTGAGGCCGCAGGTGAGTTTTATCGTACTGACCCTGGTTTGGACTCCCTAATTAGAACTCGTTTTCTATTTTAAGGTGGAATGAAGATTGTCGTACTTGTTCTTCTGTGATAACACACTTCCCTTTTAACTCTCCCGTTATTTAATGGTTTTAAATACTAGGGCGGAAGTTCACTAGAGGCCATCTATGTGACTATTATTTGGGTCCTATCAGTATTAATTTGCGCCTCCGTCAGCAATGTGGGCGGTGGTAGCTAGAAAATGATTCCTGTTAGTTGATCAGGCTAACATGGATTTATCAATTAATCTAATTAATCCACCCTTTGAAATGGTAACTTCCCACGCTAAACAGAGACTTTTTCAGTGCACAACAGAGCCTGTTTGAACCATCGAACCATTATGATCTATAATCCTTAGGGTGTCCCACTACCAAGGAGGAGGGGAGACTAGCTCCCATTACCTAAGGTATCTTTTCTTAATCTGTCACAAACTGAAAACAAGTCCTGAAGCACAGGAACAAGCAAGTCAAGGTGGCTTACCTCTCCTTTAGGTCTGGTCGGGGCTCCCAACTCAAAAGGCTAAAAGAGCCTTTAAGAATCGAGAACTAGGATTCTGTTTCCAAAAACAATTATTTCAAAATTAAAAAATACAAAAAAGAGTAAATATAAGATTAACAATCCCCTTAGGAGGATGCTGCTTCTAAAAAATCTTTCTGAGAATAACTGCTGCTACTTCGTCAACTTGTGTCAACTCTAACTGTCTAAGTCCAAGTCTCTCTCTCTCTCTAACTTCTCTCATCGTCCTCCGACGACCTCTTCTATCCCACCTCTACTCTCTTACTCTCTACCACTGCTCTGTCTCTCTTTAACTGCTCTTTTTATATCATTCTAAAAAACTGCCAAGCCAAACATTTTCCATAGTGAAGCAATATCTCAACTAATCATGAGACAGCCTAAACAATGTAATCTTTTGCCAGTTACATACATCTTTTTATCACAAGACAGTAAAACAATGTGATTATTTGTCAGTTTCATATCTTAGTCAAACACAAGACAGCCAAACCCATATGATGTTATACTTGTAAGCTGGTCTCAGTCTCCACTCAAAGTCCAGAACTTTCCACAAAGGACTTTCATTTCCTGAGATGTCTCTTCAGGTGGCCTTCTTCGGTACCACCCCTTCTGCTGTTTCCTGTTCAGTTGGACCACTCCTCCTCATCTTCTGCCTGATTCCACTCGCACAAGCGAGCTCGAGCTCATCTTTGCGCTCCTTCTGACCACCTCCATTGTTTCTGGCATGCGAGAGCTTGCAACAGCAGTAGTCTAAGCGTGAGGAGATGAAGGAGTGGATAACTGTCTCAAGTTCAGAGTGGGACAGAATGGGACTCAGCTTCCTGAGCTGGAAGAAAGAAGATGCGAACAAGAGAACTGACATGAGAAACCAGGGAGAGAGCTGGGTCGAAGGTCACAACAAGATTCCTGACAGAGGGTTTAGTGTGAGAAGCAAGCTGACCAAGAGAGTCTCTGACTTTGGGAACCAGCTTGTCTGTATAAGCTCCCAGCCATCCAGGTTTTGATAGAGTCTAAGCAGGTGTGTAACAGCTGCAGCTTAGACATCTCATGGGGCTTAAAGGAGATGTACAGTTGGGCTCAGGATGTGCTGAAGAGGAAACAGATAGAGGAGGAAAAGTAGAGACTCCACTACAGAACCTTTTGGGACACCATGGGTGAGGGAGGTGGAGGAGGACCGAAACTTGGAGACGGCCACAGAGAAGGAGCGCTCACACAGATAAGAGGAGAACCACTCTAGAGAGGATCCTGATAGGCCTACCCAGTCTCTCAGCCTCTCCAGTAGCAGGTGATGGTCAACAGTGTTGAAGGCTGCCGTCAGGTCCAGCAGGACCAGAACAGAACAGTCCCCTGCATCACTGTGAGTCAGAAGGTCATTAGAGACCCTAAGAAGAGCTTTTTCAGTAGAATGAGCTCTATGAAAACCTGACTGAAATCTAACATAGATGTCATGTTCATCAAGAGCAGTTGTGGGTTAAGCACAACAACTCATACAATGAAATAAACCTAGTGTATTGTAAAAAAGAAACACTGAAATTATTTAAGACACTTTTCCCAGTGCACACTGTAGATTCAGTTTGATTGAAAATTTCCTATTTTTCTTTAATGCAGGAAATGTGTTTTTAGAAATAGTAATGACTTTGACAATTTTTTAAACCAAAAGCTGTATTTAAATACATATGTGAATTGTAAATTCAAGGTTTAGATTTGTTTTAATTTTGCCTTTTTGTATTTTGCATTTACTTGATTGTAAATAAAATGTTTTTCTATATAGGAATCAGAGGTAAAACCTGTGTGTGTGTGGGGGGGGGGGCAGGGAGAGAGAGAGAGAGAGAGAGAGAGAGAGAGAGAGAGAGAGAGAGAGAGAGAGAGAGAGAGAGAGAGAGAGAGAGAATAATTTTGTTCTCACAAAGTTAAAAAGTAACAAAGTTACAGAAGTTATAAAATAACAGTTGTTGCGTTTGGAATGTTTATCTGTTCACTGTTTCTCTATTCCGTTGAACATTATTGAGACATTGTGATACAGTTTTAGAAATATAATATTCAAATAAGAACAAAATTACTTATAAATAATATTAAATGTTATGCAAACTGTCTTACTTTTATATGTAAGACAGTAGAATAACACCAAAGTACTACAGTAAACTCCAAATGCTTTCCTGTAGTAGTCTCGCGAGATTTGATGTGAGTGCGCGACGCTTCGCTCCAACGAAGCTAAGTTGGAGGATCATGGCGGAGCGCAGGAGGCATAAGAAGCGGATCCAGGTAACATCACTTCATTCATGATAAAATTATACTGCTCCTGTGCGTCAATGTTACACAAACATAATCAGGCACTGAATTTGTATCTTACTCTGGGATCCAAAATGTTTACGGCAGCATCTGCACTCGTCGTTTAAAGGCAGCAGTTGGAAACAGATGGAGGCTAACGAACGCTATCGTTAGCATGGCACCGAAAACAAACAGCAGTTGTGTTCAACAGTTATGCATATTTGATTATTTTCACTTCCGTTAGCACCCGCGTGTTGGTTTAGATGTGATGGCGTAAATACTCATTCTGCTGTTTTGTCTCAGCAGTAGGTATTTCACGTCAATCGAAACTGAACCGGTAATGGTTTGCTTGCTAAGCTGCGTCAGCTTTAACCAGACGTGTTTACATAACGTAAAGCAATCTGTGGAAAATAATCAGTGAGTCAACACTACATAGTCCTGTATAACCCTGCTGAGCTCAGATCAAATGTGTCTTGTCTGCTGGAGCACTCAGTAGGTAACAACTTAGATTTTAATCAACGTGACAGTTTACAAAGTAGTTACAGGTTGTTTTGACGCCTCCTATATAACGATACATCATACATTTTACGATGTAAGTTGTTAGTTGTTAAAAAACGGATTTAATAAAGGTTTCTGTTGTGTGTTTGAGGATGCTCAAATCTCAACTCTAGATTAGACCAGTAAACAAACCAGGTGAAGACTTCCATCCTCTTCCTCATGCTGCGTGGCCAGAGGCAGTTGGACAAGATGAAGTAGTGCTGAATATTTCTGTCTCTCATTTTTTAACAAGTACAACTCTTATGGCAGCTCAGCAGTTAAAATGTTCTTTTTGAGTTGTCACATATTTCTATAATTTCTTTTTTTATGTTCAGTGTCATGCTAAGATTTTTTAAAATATAAAACTCAAAATCAATTCACAGTTTTGCATCAGTCATTGTGGTTGTTGTTTATCCTAAAACTGCTCCATTTTATTTGAGATGCTTTGCAACACTTGTTTTTAAAGCATATCAAAAATGCCTGGTTCAATGTAACTGTTGTATCAAACTTTTAGGTTAAATGTGTTGTGATTCTCCAGATTTGCAGACTTAAAGACACAAACTTTTGTTTCCTGCTTCAGGAGGTGAGCGAGCCCACCAAGGAGGAGAAGGTGGTGGCTAAGTACCTAAGATTTAACTGCCCCACCAAGTCTACAAACATGATGGGCCACAGAGTGGACTACTTCGTTGGTTAGTACTCGTCTGAACACGGCGCCAGTTTTTCATTCTGCAGATAACTTTGAATTAGCTATTTTTATACATTTCACCAGGTTTAATGAAGATCAACTCATTAGGTTTTGGGTTGAGTAAAATAAAAATTTCACACACTGCGAAAATCCTCATGCAATGTTTTGTGATTCTGCTTCAAATGCATGATAAGGTTGGATGTATTAATCTTCCGCGGTTATGTTCCACCACGGGAAACTTGTGCATGACAAGTGTTGCACTGAGCCAAACTGTCTTTCGAACTTTAACGAAAAATACAGCCACATGGCCGACATTGTTCCTTGCTACTTACACACTGTTCTGATCACGTGGACTTTGCATGCTGGATCTGGGCGCTGATGGATAGAATTGCTTGAATGGAATTTAAAGTGGAACGTACTGCTAATATCTGAGATTTTTGATGCAGTCCGATATAATCCATTGCAGTGTTATTGGGCCGATATCCGGTATGGTGTTCAGAAAACAACCTGTCCCTGAACACCAAGAAAACAAAAGAGCTTATTGTCGACTTCAGGAGACACAGCACTGACTTGGCCCCCCTCTAAATCAACGGGGAGTGTGTGGAGAGGGTCCACACACTCCGGTTCCTTGGTGTCCTCATCCCCGCTGACATCTCCTGGGCGGAAAACATCTCAGCGGTCATCAAGAAGGCCCAACAGCGGCTGCACTTCCTGAGAGTCCTCAGGAAGTACAAAATGAACTCAGACCTGCTGCTGACCTTCTACCGCTCGTCCATTGAGAGCCTGCTAACCTACTGTATCACGGTATGGTACGGCAGCTGCACCAAGGCAGATAGAGTGAGGCTTCAGAGTGTGGTAAAGACAGCACAGAAGATCATCGGCTGTCCTCTCCCCTCCATGATGGACATTTATTCCTCCCGCTGCCTCAGTAGTGCAGCAAACATCATCAAGGACAGCTCCCACCCTGGCTTCAACATGTTCAGACTGCTTCCCTCAGGGAAGCGCTACAGGTGCATTAATACAAAAACCCACAGACTCAAAAACAGTTTCTTCCCCAAAGCAATAACCACCCTGAACTCACACATGCACCGATAACACAGCCCCCCACTTCCCACTTCCTCCATTGACCACCACTATCTATTGATACCAAATTCCATGTGCAATAATTGTATATACATAACATTACTGTCCAAATGTACATAGCGCTGCAGAACTGTCTCCCCCTCCCTCCCCCCCAAGTATGTTTGTTTTACACTGAGTAGGAGATGCTCTGTATCTCACTTTACACCTGTATAGTGACAATAAAGGCATTCTATTCTATTCTAAAGGGTAAATGTTGTGTATTTATATAGCACCATCTTAGAGTTCTACAACCCCCCAAGGTGCTTCACAACACAGTCAGTTATCCACCCTTACTGGTGATGATGATGAGCCACAATGCAGCCACAACTGTCCAGGGGCGCACTGATGAAAGCCACAAGTCAAACTGTGCCACCATGCAGCATGGCGGCACAGTTAGTAGCACTGTTGCATTGCAGCAAAATGTCTGCAGGTTAAAATCCCAGCTGTGACCTTTCTACAAGGAGTCTGCAACTCTGCATATTAACCTCATCCATGCAGGTGTCCTCCCACAAGCTAAACCCAAACAGGTTAAATTGGAATTTGCTTTGGATTAACTCATTCGCTGCCAGCCGTTTCCTGATCGGTTAAGCCCTTCGCTGCCAGCGTTTCTCACCGTTTTTACTGTTTGTTTGTGTTTTTAAGATTCACAGAACGTTGCGCGCTAGGATGACTTCGGCGGCGGCGCCAAAACTAAGTGGAGACTCACCTCTTACATCAGGAAGAATCCGCGCGTTTCAAGCTTTATCCGTTCTTTCATAATCCGTTGTTGAATTATGATCAACAAAAGCTTTTATGGTTCATGCCTCACTTTTTTTACAGCAGTGGCCCAAAACAATCTCCTAACACATGGATTTTCTGCGTCCTGATCACGTGACGTGTGACGTATGCGGATGAAGATCGGCTTTAGAGCTGAGATGTTTGTTCTCACGATGTGGGGGCTCGTTCCGACACCCACACAGTAAAAAGATGCAAATGATGACTTTAGTCGTCATTGGCAGTGAATGAGTTAGTTTCCTACGTGAGTGAGCAAAGGTTTTTACAGCTGACAGGTCTGGAGAGTCGCTAATATAAAATCTAAGTTGTGGAAGCACAATACTATGAGGTAGTGATTGTAGCTGTTTCGTTCAGCTCGTTGTTAAGCAGTCAGAGGATTGTTAGAAGTGTTAATTGTCTGTAAGCAGGAAGCTGTTTTCACTAAAAAGCTTTCATAAGCTCGCTGTCAAGTTCGTAAAGGAAACCAACCATGGCTGAGCTAGTGTTGGGACTCCTTTAGATGCCAAATGAATAATAAAGCTAGTATTGAGTGGTGCTAAGGTTGATTTATTAACTAACCCCTTAAGCCTGATTCATGCTTCTGCGTCAGTGCGGAGACACGCAACGCCATTATCCGTCCTTGTGGGCCTGCTGGAGAGCTCCGCAAGGACGGACAGAGTCGAGTTCTCTTTTCTAAACATCCATCCGTCGAGACAGACAACGCAAGCTTGTGATTGGTCAGGACGCCGCTGTCGTCTACACCGCCGCCATTGCGCCCTCAAAAACATAAAGAGAGCCGAGGATAACTAGCGGTAGACACAGAGCAGCTTGAAGAATACCTCGCGAAAAAAACTCTAAAAACATGAACGTTTAATTCCCCCGTGACTGGAGGAGTGAAAAGATGCACAGCAAGCGTTTTATTTGTGGACGGAAATGACAGGAAGCGTGGGTTTAGCAGTGGCGAGCGCATGAAGAGGTGGAGGAGGATGAGAGACAAATTTGTCTGTGTTAAAAAGTCTCTTATATACAAAAAACACAATATAAACGCACTATCTTGGACCGATACATGACAGGATACCACAGAACAGCGCTACGCCCTCTGTTGTCCTGGCGAGGGATTGCTTTGCAACACTCCCCATGTGACGGAGAAGCATGAGGGCAAAGCATCTCCATCCGTGCGTGCGTGTCTCTCCCTTGTGGAGCTGATGGAGAAGCATGAATCAGGCTTTATAACACAGTTGAGGCATAGGATGGAAAATCCACTTTTTGGAGCTTTTTACCATGTGATATTGTGTTTTTCCTTATGAAAACAAAAATCCAAACTCGTTTTTGGCAGCATTCATGCATTTTCCTGTTTCAGCTGCAAATTTTGAGTTTTACTTTGAAAATCCTGTACCGCGCCATTGGAAACGAATCTCCCAAAAGCTAATCTCTTCTGAAACCCGTCTCTCCCCTGGCCAGCACAGGATATGTATCTTAGGTGACTATTGCTTCGTTACTGACTTTGTGGTGCAATGTTTAGAGTGCCAGACTGGCATGTAGCTCTGCTCTGGTTTGCATCTGACTGACAGACTGAGCAGTATATTTTTCTTCGTTTTTAGCTACACTTGCCAGGATTATGTTTTCGACCTTTTATTGATAAACTTTAAAAAGTAAGGAATAATCTTCTTTTTTTTTTTTTTTTTACTTTTTTTAGCCAGTGTGAGTCCATGTGAGGTGAGCAGAGTAAATCAACTAAAATGCTGCTTGAAAATGACCAAATTCAATGCTGATGTTTAGAGGCACAAAATGTTTTGCAGAAAATAATCAATAAACCTAAAGTATAAAAACATTAATTCTGCTTCAGCTGGCTAAATAAATTACTGCCGAGTGCTGACACCACCGGGAGTCAAGCTGGCGTCAGCACGTTAAAACTAGATGAAAGGAGCTTAAACCCGGAACTACCAAGGCCAGTACAACAGCAAGCAGGCCTAAGATGCTGTTATAGGTGCGTTTTGTTAGAGCTTCATTGAATCGAACCGTTACGTTTCCGGTTGTAAAATCAGGCTGATGAAAATTACTTATATTTAAGATAAATGACATCTCAATAGTGTCATTGACTTGTTATCATATACTGTGCCTACCTCAAAGGTGTAAAATAACATGATATGGAACATTTTTATTGATCACTGTGGAGACTTTCTAAAATAAAGCCAGATTGTGTTCCTGTGTTGCTGCATGTAGCTTCCAAGGCAGTGGACTGTCTTCTGGACTCCAAGTGGGCCAAAGCTAAGAAGGGAGAGGAGGCGCTGTTCACCACCAGGGAGTCAGTAGTGGATTACTGCAACAGGTCAGCTATATTACACCTTTGCTTTTTAAAACTTCATGTGACACGTGATTACATTTTTTATTTCGCATTGCACAGTGGTGTTGCGTGGAGCAACCGAGTTTACAAACTTAAATACAGAGCACATCTAAGTTGAGCCTTTGGTCTTTCACAGACTCCTAAAGAAGCAGTTCTTCCACCGAGCTCTCAAGGTAATGAAGAAAAAGCCTGAGAAAGATCCCAAGAAAGAAAAAGAGAAGGAAAAATGTAAAACTGATAGCAGCAAGGAAGATGAGAAAAAAGGGAAGAAGGAGAAAGAGAAGGACAAGGAGAAGAAAAAAGAGACTGAGGTTGTCGAAACGAAGAAAGAGAAAAGTGTAAGCGACTCAAGACTCGTAAATATTCATGATTTACTGTGAAATCTGTGCTGATTGAGATCCTAACCCTGCTGTATGAGTTTAAAGGGCAGATCATTAAAACTGTAATGGTCATGTGACACGAGAAGATGTTCCAAAGACAAGAAAACAACTGTGAAAGATCAGTTGGTTTTGGTTGAAGCTAACCACAGATAACTGATAAATAAGTAGTGCTTAGCAAAGAATCCTATTGCGGTTTTTCAGTCTTGACACGCCTGACTCTATATAAATGCAAGTCCTTCATTAACAGGATGACAGTCCTAAGAAGAAGAAAGAGGTGAAGAAGAAGTTTAAACTGGAGCCTCATGAGGATCAACTGTTTTTGGATGGCAATGAGGCGAGAAACTGTGAAGATTCATAAAACCAGAGTGCTTGTGATTGTTTGGTACACAAATAACCTGAAGCTCGTCTCTGTCCTGCAGGTGTATGTGTGGATTTATGATCCCGTCCATTTTAAGACGTTTGCTATGGGCCTAATCCTTGGTAAGACGTCACTAAAAAAATCTTAAAATGGTTTAAAGTAAGTGAAGGATTATCTCATGTGGATCCTTATCTCCCTCTTTAGTTATTGCAGTGATTGCAGCCACACTATTCCCACTGTGGCCAGCTGAAATGCGTGTTGGAGTTTACTATCTGAGTGTTGCAGCCGGCTGCTTTGTAGCCAGTATCCTGCTTCTAGCCGTTGGTGAGTATTTTTAGTGAACTAATGCATTAACCGCCATTTAAAATAAGTAACATATTTTTAGAGTTGGTTGGTTTTCCCTGTGGTGTCCTCTCTCTTCAGCTCGCTGCATCCTCTTCCTGATCATCTGGCTGGTGACCGGTGGCCGGCATCACTTCTGGTTCCTCCCCAACCTGACAGCAGATGTCGGCTTCATCGATTCATTCAGGCCACTCTATACTCACGAGTACAAAGGACCAAAAACCAGCGACAAGAAGGGCTCAGACAAGACCAACGAGAAGGACAGCAGCTCCTCCAACAAGGCTCAAAAGTCAGACAGCGAAGAGAAGTCAGACAGCGAGAAGAAGGATGCAGATGATGAAGAGGAGGATGAGGAAGAGGGCGGGCGAGAAGAGAGGAAAGAGGCAGATGGGGAGGGAAAAGAGGACAGCCAAGACACAGACAGCGACCGCCAGGACGAAGGCTCGCAGCACAGCAACGGAAACGACTTTGAAATGATCACCAGGGAGGAGCTCGAGCAGCACACGGAAGAAGAGGAGGAAGAGGAGGAGGAGGAGGAGACACAAGTGAGAAAAGAAGGGGGCAGCAGTGAGACTAAACCCCAGACTGCTGAAACATAAACTTCTCCCAGTCCCATCACCCTTGTTTTCTCTATCCCTCCCACCCTTCCTGCTGTGACCCCAGGACCTGCTGGAGGCTCCATCTCTCGTTGAGATCTTCCACTAAACAGCACCGGGATAGATGCAACACTCAAAACGTTTACGGCTACCACAATGCATAAAGCATAAATTGAAGCCTTATGATGGATATGATTCCTCCCTCCTAAATGTTATTTATGCTTAACGAAACTGCCTCTGGATGCAATTGCCTGAGGAACCTATCAGACCAAAACACCCCCTTCAGTGGCTGGGCTGTCTTTTTCTTCTTTTTTTTTGTATCTGTGTCATAGTTTCTTTTAGTCCATTCAGCTCAGTGTTTAAGTTCCCTGTCACAGGTTTTAGTCCAGGTCAAATGAAGACAATGCAGAGAAGCCATGTTGAACTAATTGTTAGTCGTGGTGGTGCACATTTCAAATCTTGTTAAAAGCCAGCGAGTCTGATAGTTTTCTCAGGCAGAGCTTAAAGCGGAACGATCCGTGTATCGGCTATGAAACCTGAACTAAGTCAAATGGACCAACTCCTGTAGTTTACTCAAAGAAAACTTCCTACAAAAATCAACCGTCTTTTGACAGATCAAGTGTTTGGATGGCGGTAGTGCAGGTTTTTGAGGTACTAGCCATTTAATTTTTTATGTAAATGGCTCATGATCATAGTGCAATTCTCTCTGTGTGAGCAACTAGACAGCGCTGGCATAGTTTTTGTTTTAAAGTAGCAGAATTAGCTAAATAACAAAAGCTAGATTCCATACAGCTGACTGAATCATTTGTGAACTACCCGATACGAAGTAAATCCAACTCTAGTGCCAAACACAGTAAACATTATGCATGGTTTAAATGTGAAGGGCTGAGTGTGAAAGGAAGAATTTTGTTAATCCGTCTTGAAACTGCAGTGTCAAATTTCTCCAATTGTTTTGCTAAACCGACAGAAAAGCAAGCACAGTACAAGGTTGTTGGTGTGCAACTAAACAAAGATTTTTGGTGTCAATGAAACCATTAGAAAGTCTGTTCGACTCACTGAAGCAAATTTCATTAAGTCTTGCACAAGTCGTGTGAAAATGAGCGTTTTTATGTTAAAATCCAGCTCCACTCACAGGCAGCCGTGGTCCAAGCTTCACTGTCTTCAAACTAGAAATGTTTTAGATGCTCTTTTTAGTCATAGCGAGGATTATATTTAAATATAAAACATAAAAATCTATCATTTATATATGGATTCTATTAATGTATCAGATATGTGCATAAATTACTCAGAGCTTATGAAATCATGACTTCTCTTATGTGTTCGGAGTAAGGTGTCTGTTCGTGTTTTCATATGCTTAAGTGAAATTATTTAAAGGTAACATCTGGGATTAAAAACAAAAAATCTATAGATCTTTACATTTACCAATGTTAACAGAGCGATTGGTCGTGCATTGCCACATCTGCGTTTCGTCTCTCACAGCTGTTCTCACCCTTGACACCAAGCTTCCCTCCAACCCAATCTACCCTTTCTGTGTTTTCATGTTTCTCTAAATCAAATGTGTCCAGACTATTTAGCTTTCTGTTTCCTGCCGTCATTTATTTACAATTTGTAGCTTTTGATTTTCTGGCTTGTTGTCTTTTTGTTTATTTTTCTTCATAACGGGAAAAAGTGCATCTCTGTCTGCAGTTGTCCGCGTTCCAGTGGCTCCACTCAAACCATTTCACAAAGAGAGATTCTCCCAGTTTTTCTTGACTGTTGCACAGTATCAGTCTAGTTGTGTGTTGTAGTGTTATTAATCTATGCTGCTCTCATCACACATTACTGGGGAAAGTAAAGATTTAAATAGAAAACGTCCGTGTTTTATCTCTGGTCAAGAACGCCAAGTCGATATCATTTTTAAAACTGTCTCCTACATTATTGGAGTGTAATTTACTGAAATTGGATCTCTGGAATATATCTGTATGTTATTATTGCAATAAAAACTAGAAAACATTTTGTTAGGTTTGATTTCTTCCCTGTTTTTTGCTTTTGATTGCCGGTGAAAACATTAGTTGAATAAATTGATTAGCTGGCTGGCTGACAAGTTACGAGGCAGGCTCTTTGATGAAGTTAAAAGAAACAAGTGATGAATGAAGATTAAACCTGAGGTCATTTCCCTTTAGCTTAAGAAGCTGCAGAATTCAGTGGTTGGACAACAGCTGACCTTTAAATGTTTGCACACAGGCTGCAAATTCCTTTTGCTTTATTCCACGTAAAGCTACAGACGCAAAAATTAGACTTATTTTCATGTTACTGCTTTCTTTTTAATCATGAAATTAGTTGTTTACCATTCTTGGCCTCATTTCTGCTACATACAATCTGAATCAACCCAAACTTCAGACTAAATGAAGGCTCTGGATTATGTTTTATTTGCATCAGAAAACAATTAGTTCCAGCTTTCCTTGATTGCCTCAAGATATAAATTAAGTTTCAAGTAATTATAATTATTTCCAACTGAAATCTTGAAGTTATGTCATCGAAACATAAATAGAACCTGACATATATTCCTGCTAGAATCCTTTATGTACACATTTACATTTCAGGACTGAGAAGTTCTTATTTCCAATTGACTAATGTTATTTGGATTTTTTACCCATTCATTTAAAAGCCAGTCATGTATTTCTTCTATAGGTAAACATACAAATGAATGGGTTGTCAAACTAAAGCTGTCTACTGAATATTATTCATGACATTTGCGTACTTATCACAGTTTAACTTGTCATTTATTTGTTGTCATTTCTGCATGAGAGACATGCTTTTGCACTAGAAGCTTCAGATAAAACTGCACTGGAATGAGATAATGACCGAGACACTGAATCCCTTTTAGGATGGCTCTTTAAGCTTATTCCATTGCAGTCCAGAGTTTCCCAAACTTCTCCTCAGCCGCAGTGGGAAACTCGGCGTCACCTAGCTGCAACAAAAACATGCGAGGCTTCAGTTTTCTGTATCTGACGAGTCGGACACGTCTGCCAGTCGGGCCTGCCTCTTGCGAACGTTCCAGTGCAAACACTGGGCCAGACTTTCAAACCAGTCGTACACCAGGTCATGACAGCAGATAGATGGAACGGGGTAACAAGAGGTGGTTATCTTAATGCTGTCAGAAGAAATGAAAGAGAAGGAGAGTGGTCAGACATTAAGGAAAGAAAAATGTGATCAACAGCAACAGATAGGTGAATCTCACCAGTCTCCATGCTGGATCTCCTGCCTCCTCCTGCCATCAAATGACACCCACACGTTGTTTCTTGCATCAGGGGACAAGGCGATCTGTTTCAAAGAAAACTCACATCGTCAGTCACAAAATACAAATTAAAACTTCTTTCCCTGAATATTCATCTAAGCCTTTTTACCATGAGTTCTACTCCAGCAGGAACCACGATGGGCCTGAAGGAGAGCGAGTGTGGGCAGATGGGTGTGACCATGATGGCGGGGACATTGGGATGGATCATTGAGGCTCCCGCTGCAGCTGCATATGCTGTGCTCCCAGTAGGGGTGGACACAATCACACCTGGAGGGCAAAAATACTTTAACCGTGTTTATGTGATGGCCAACATTCCTCTGTTAAAAAGTTGAAAAGCATCGGCTGAAAAATAGGATTCCATATTTCAGTCTGCTCACCGTCTCCCTGCACCGAAGTTATGAGTCTTCCGTCCAAGTACAGGTCCACATTGGATAGGTAGGAGGATGGGCCGCGATCCACCACCACCTCATTTAACACCTACACACACACACACACACAGAGGGAGAAAGAGAGAGGCCACAGGTTAGATCAGGGTGGTTTTAGAGACCACTAAGGATGCACAACCTTTACAATCAGAATGCTGTAAAACAACCGGCCCATTGTGTTATCTACAGGTCTGTAACTGACATGTCCTCTTGTGTTTATGTAGCTTTTTAAACTGAGGTTAATTTGAACCAACTGAAACAAAAGCCCATTTAATTGGTTTCATATGGATGTGGAGCAGCTGCACAGCAGTAAAGATTAAAAACTAGATTGTGACGCATCTTCTGCTTCTCTGGAGTCTGCGGTGTGTAATTTCCCCTCACAGACATAAATCTGATCAGTGCTGTCAATGAAAAATAATAAAGCCTCCAGCAGCAGACGTTATTACGACCCCACAGCCCTAAAGGGAAAACACAAGCCGACTGACAGCACACCATTCATGTTCCACACTTCAGTCTCAGCATATTGCACCGCTGAGCTGTGATGTCTGACAGATGTACTGACGTCAGCTGAGCACAACGCAAACATCCTGTTGAGACGCAGCAGACGTGATGTAATGTCAGTAACTACAGTTTAGAGACCTGAAAAAAACAACATTGTTGCTTTTATTGATGAGAAAAGGCAGGTGGGAGCGGCGATGAAGAGGACAAAACACAGTGTGTGTGCATGTGTGTGATTCCAGCAATGAGGCATGTTGTTTAGTTACACTCTGTGCCAGACTGAGCATCAGGAATCATTAAATATCCATTTGGCGATGACTATGCTGTTGACGCCACTGTCTCCATAGCAACTGGCTCAACAGAACTTCACAACATTGGACATTCTCGCCCAGATCTGCGTCTTTGTTATGACTGTTGCCATGGAAACCTGGATGATGCTCCCTCACTGACCCGCACACACAAATACATCTGGGAGAAAAGAAAAATCTTGATATGTTAAAGCATCAATCTAAGGTCACATGAGCTCTTTGTCACCATGGAATGAAGGAAAGAGGCTCCAGGTAATGATTTCAAACTGTCAAAGGCACAGAGAGAAGAACCAAACCACTGCTGTTCCTGTCTTTAGTGAAACCTAAACTCTGGTTGCATTTTTATAGGTAAAAAAATGCAGAAGATGCATCCAAAGATGAAATGTAGAATAACAATAATTGAGCATGCAGAGTGATCATAATGCCTTTTTCCTCAATTTAAAATGTTAAAATTTTATTTATTTTTTCCTTTTAAAGAATATTCTTACTAACATTAAACGGTCTGCACACGGTGTCGTTTTCAGGATAAACTATAATGTGGCTGTAATTAGGAGTGAAAAACATAAATAAAGAATTAAAAGAAGGAGAAAAGTTTTGCTGGTTGCTTGGTAACAGCAAGATGACTGCAGCTAAAGCCAAGTGGTGCTCGCTGCAGAACCACAAAGGCGGAGCAACACCAGAGTCAGCCCCGCCCATTCCATCAGAGTCAGTCCAATTCCTTCCAGTTGTCAGACTTGATAGCATTCTGGAACCAAACAGGGTGTTATAGCTAGTATCATCTAAAATGCAAAATTGAGGACGGAGTTGAGAAGTTAACTGAACAGTTTTTGTAAAGGTTCCATATAATTAAAAATCTAACTTTTGGAACTTTTAATCATGTTATATTGTCATTTCCTCAAAAGAAACACGCCAAAGCCATTTTTGGCCTCATTCATGCATTTTCCTCCCATCTCAGCTTCAATTTGGTCTCCTCCCCCGAAGCGGGTCTGGTCTTGGTTCTCAAATCTGGATATTCTGTGAATTTTCTGACAAATTATTTCTGAAATGATTTCTACTGAGACACCGCCGAAAAATCATACGTCCCATCTACAAAAACACACTGGATGCCACAATTACATGTGACGCCACTTGCTTGTTATCAGATGTGGTGGTGAAGTGGTTATGGAGTCAGATTGGCATGTAGTTTTGCGCAGGTTCGCCTCCCGGTAGTGGCGCAAACCCTTTTCTTCTTTTCTAGCTACACTTGCCAGTACTGTTTTTAACCATTTATTGGTATACCGTTTACAATATAATGACTAATGTGTTTTTTTTTATTTGTTTATTTAGCCAGTGTGAGTCCATTTGTGAGCAGAGTTTTAACTAAAATGCTGTTTAGGAACGACCAAATTCAAAGAACTTTTAGAGACATAAATATTTTGCAGAAAATAAACTTTACAACTAAAATAAAAACAAATTAAATGTTTCAGCTGGATAAATAGATTGCTGCCGACCCCACCAAGCCTCGAACCAACATCAGCTGACGGGAAAGCAAAACTTAAGATTAACGATCTTGCCACTGGACTACCAGATTACACTAAAAAAATTGTTGTTAAATGCTGTTTTATGCCGGTTCTGTTGGAGCGGCTGTGGGCAGATATTCGCTAAAAGAAACCTTTTCATTTCGGGATATATTCAGGCTTTGTCAGGTAGCAAGTTATATTTATCTTGTTTAATTGGAGCATAGAACATAGCATTAACATTTGTAAAGTAGTAACAGCCGTAATTCATGTGGATCAGGTTAGTTTGCGATCAAATAAAAAAATAAAATAAAATAAAAAACAGAAGAAGTCAGTGGGCTAGGCTGTTTGCGTGAATGGGCGGGGCTGACTCTAGTGCAGCTCCGCCTTTGTGGTTCTGCAGCGAGCACCCTCTCGCTAAAGGGGCAACATCCACTAACATAGTAATGTGGCATTATCACACTTAAAGGCTGTTTATTCTGCTCTTTTTTTTTTTGGGTTTTTTTTTTGGGGGGGGGGGGGGTTGTTTTTTTTTGTCAAAATAGAAAATAACTAATTGTGAATTGCAGCAAACAAGGCGAGTAACAGCTGCCTCGCTCCTGCAGATAGCTGGGGTCTTACCTGCAGCTGCAGGGTAACCTTTCCAGCTTCACTGTTGGTGTGACCATGAGGAAGGAGTCCGTTGTGTTCCTGCTGCGTTTCTCTGCAGGTTGGCTGCTGTCCAGTCCTCTGAAGCATATCTTTCACCACCTTCACCTTCAGGCGACTGCGCAAAGTGATGGCCGCGTTCCCTGAGATCCCAAAATGATCAGATTGACATCAACTGTTGGCTAGATATTTACAGATCTCACAAAAAATGTTGTAGTCACCTTCTAACACTTTAGCCACTTCAGTTTTATACGATTCAAACTTGAAAGGTGTCAGAAAACCCAAAGAGCCTAGGTGGAACGCCATAACTGGTGGGACGCTGCCCTGCAGTGAGGAGAGATAGACCTCATTAATTCAAGATTTAAAAAACAGGTGTTAAAAGTAACTTTTGTTTCTGACTGAACAAAAGCAGAATACCTGGAAAAGAGAAGAGGCATAGAGCAAAGTCCCATCTCCGCCCAGACAAATGATGAGATCGATGCAATCAGAGATATCATCATAACCTATTAAAAATATACATTATAACACAAGATTGTAGCTTTTTAACTGAAATGCATCATAAAAGCCTTAAAAGGTGAAGAATAAAATGTCCTGCAGAAACAAAATGAAAAATATTTTCTAAAATCTGTTCATCTGGTGAATTTTAAAGCTTGAAAGAAAACATTGATTCGTTGGATCAAAAAACATAATTACAGCTAAAATTTCAACAATTATGACATATTTGTCTTACATTCATTTCTGATTCATCTACTCCACATGCACTCAGTATTAAAATGTTCTGGCTTCTCTAGGACAGCAATAGTTTTTACTTTAGGACTGTCTCACCTTCCCTAAAGGTGCAGAGCTGATTGCGGATGGAGCCAAAGGCCTCGTCCTTTGACAGTGTGACATCGTCAGCGACCCTGCGCTCCACATACACCATCATCTGTTTCTCCTGACACACAAACACACAATTTAATAACAAAAACATGCACATATGCTTTTTCAAAATAAATCTGAGCACAAGTCAAACATGCGCAGCTAACTATGATGATGTTTGTGTGGAATGTAAATACGTGGGGATTTTTAGGCCAGCGAGAACAGTCTGGTTTCCCAGGTTCTATTTCTAGAAACATGTGGTTAAAGCAGCTGGATACCAGACTCCACCACTCCCCCACCTGTCTGAAACACTTCCTGGATTATGTTGTTTGCATGTGGTTTTGTCAGCAAGAACATGTGTTTGGTTTACACGCTGTAAAAGAATTGTTCTTCAAATGAGTCCAGATGTTGCCTTTTATGTAAATTTAAACCTGCATAGCAAAATCGTTTTGCTATTGCTACGGTTGGTTTGGATTTCTAGGCTAGTCTGAATGCAGAACAACACCTTGGACTAAGGGAAGACCGACATATCGGTCCAACATATGCCATTTTTTATATATCAGCATCAGCCAATATACCTCCGTAGTAAAGACAAGAAGCCAGACACATCCCCGGGCAGCCTGGTGCTGTTGCAGAATTGCTCTAAAAATGATTTCCAATTAAAATTTATTTTTATTTAGCAGTTATAACTATTTAATACTTGGTCGATTTACTGATTTTTTAGCTTAGTTAGATGTCTGATTTTAACTAGGGATGCACCGATCAGGTTTTTTGCTGCCGATCACCGATACGATATCAAAGACTGCTGATCACCGATACCGATCACGTGGATTGGCCAGAAATTTTCTACAACATCATAATGAGTGCTACAAACTAGATAATCTGGGAATAAAGGAAATGTAACCTAATCTAAAATGGTCTGATCGGTCTGCTTTGATCCATTTTGAAAACTCCGATCAAAACCGATACGGGAGCTATCGGCCGATTGGGATCAAATGCCGATCCATCGGTGCATCCCTGATTTTAACACAGCAGTGCACAAAATTAAGATTTAATAGCTGGATAAATTTAGTTTTCAAAAACTGATTCAGCTTCTGAAATTTTTTGCATCAAATGATACTATTAGTGACATTTTAGCATGAGAATAAGGTGGAAAACATCTAGATATCGGTCATAAAAATCAGCCCAAAATACCTGCAGCACAAATCGGCCACTGGCTGACCATGACCTTTGCCTTTTGCCGTCTGTATCAGCAACAGAAAAACCAGAATAGGTCGACCTATACCCTGAACACAATAAACCTACACTGTTTTCTAATGCTTTAAAATACTTGTGTTTAGCTGATGCTGCACACATCTCCTGGATGAGAAAAAGCATTCTGTCAACACTAAGGACTGTAGAAAATCTGAGTGTAAATAACACATCTATTTACCAAGCTTTAAATATTTAACAAACAAACAGTATGTAAATAAAAATTTGTAGAACAATTACATTATAGAAGAAACCTAAAGAATTAACTTGCATCCAACCACAAGTAAATATCCTTTGTTGTATTTTACAAGCTTTGCTTTAAATTAATAAAAACAACTTTTTATCAGCATTTGTAGTTAACGTAGGACCAAACGTAACTAAAAATGAACAACCAGAACGTTTTACTGAAATTAAAGTAATCCTGTGTTTATTGTTTATTTGCTTAGATACTCTTCTACTTAATGTTAACAGGAAAACAGGAATGCTTGGTGGGGTGTTTTTTCGTCACAAAAATAAATTTCAGTCAATAAAACTATGTGTTTTTGTGTCAAATGTCGCATATTTTCAATCACAAATCATCATAAACAGAAAGTATGCAGGTTTTCTATAAAGCAACATAAAAAATTTGTTTGTTTTTTTTTCGTTTACCTCCACTAGAAACCCGCAGAGCTGTTTGAACGGCTCGACCAGACTCTCATCTCTGATCTTCCTGATGACGAGCACGTTGACTGGAGGTTTGTTCCAGGTGAGCCTCTGGCTGGCAGGGTCCTGGATGTGCCTGGGAAACAAAGCGAAAAATTATTTTCTCTCACCCACGTGAGCAAAACAAGCACATAAATGTGACGCACAAAGACAACTAAAGCCTGTCTGGACCCTAAAGTGAGAACAAACAAAAAACTAACAGAGAAGGATGGCTGATTTTTGTTAGTGTGTATTTTTTAAGAGACGAAGCCATGATCGTATTACGTTTTCTCAAGCAGGCGAGTCATTCATTAACTCTTATTGCACTCGGTTGCAACTATGAAGATCAAAATCCAAATGTGACGATGCAAAAAATAATTCTCATTTTCATTTTACCATTTGTTTTTTCTCTTTACGCAGCAGACGGCAGGCATTGTGCAGAAAATTTCATCTGCATGTTTTCAAATATGTCCTAGAAACCCCTTTCTGATCAGCTGTCCTGTGAGCCATCCCATCTCATGAAAAGAGCCAATACCGTTTCGTCTTATTTATCTCATAGTTGCACAAAACCTTCTGTGTCAATGTTCAAATGAGCAGTTTGAAGAAGCAAAGTTCAATTTATTCAGCGCCCTCATGCTTACATGACAGAAGTTGGGTTGGGAAGAATGCAGGCTTTGGGTCCGAAGTGAGTGGCTGGATAAGGTCCATGTAGAAAGTGAGCTCGTCTGTGGGGGAAATAAAAAGAGGAGTTAAGACAATATTGTCCCCTGCCAGTGACACAGCAGACCAGCTGGCAACCTGCAGAGCAAACCTTTTAGGAGAGCTTTCCGCTGTGTCGCACGACGAACCAGAGGGCTCCAAGTGCTCGTGTTGGCCTGGCAACCTCCGACGCTCCATCTCCCACAGCAGCTGTTTGTGATCATCCCCTCGTCGCTGCGACCTCTTCCCCTCCCGCCGTCTCCTTGGGGACCTAGATGGGTGCTCCTTGTTCTTGGAGGGCCTGGCTGATTCTGACTGGTGATCAGAAGAATTTGAAGGTCTCAACATGCCTGTCAGACAGTGAAAGGGACCTTGATGAAAGACTTGTCTCTGGATTCTCCGTTCTAAACAGAAGAACATTCTCATTCTAAACAACAAATGATTTTTTAAGTAAAACAAAAACAGTATGAATCTTGAAATAACAGAAAAATGTTCCCTTTATCAAATAATATATTTCTATAACTAGTTAACTATGCTAAAGGTGTGGAACACTGAAAACCCTTTTTTTCATTATTATTTCTGATTATAATCGGTCACTCTGAGTTTCTCGTGCAGGCTGAACAGGAAAATAGTCTCCTACACCTATCTCCTGCATTAGCTTTGGATGATAGAAAATAGACGGTGAAACTCTAGGATTTGAAAAGCCTGACAGACCTACATCACACCGTCACAACATTGATGGACTCACCCATCTTGACTCGAGATATGGAAGGCTGTTGTTGTTTTAGCATCCAGGAAACATCTCGACTAGAAGCTAACCGTTAGCATTAGCCACTCCACCATATAGCATAACTCCTTCAGGCTTGGGTTATTTGTGGAGATAAAACATCCATGTTGCAAAGCAAACAAAGTCAGTGTTAAATCACATTGCTTTTATCCAATCCCAGACAAGATATCTAAATATCAGAAAATAAGACTCCAAATCCTGCTGTCTGAAGCACTTCTCTGATGTGGCAATGGTCTAGTTCAGTAGCCTAGCCTGCCAGACTCACCCTCTGTCTCTACACAGAGGACAAGTCTTGATACTCAAGAGGCAGAGAGCACCATGAGGGGTGGGAGTAGCCAGCTCAAAAATAAACAATCAGAAAAAAGGCGGAAATGACGATTGTTTTGCTGTAGCTTTTTAGCTGTAGTCAAAGGTGTCATCTGGTGATGGTGCAAACATCTTTCTTAAGAAAAAAAGCTTTTAGCGCTTCTACTTGTTGTGGGGTTGAAGACATGTCCAAGTCGTTTAGGACAGAGGAAAGAGCCGCAGCACACTCCACTTCAGATGCCATCTTCAATGTTTATGAGAAACTGACCATTGCAGTATGTGACTTATGCTGCTCAGTGCTGGTTGGCTTGGTTAGAATTCTCAGGGGTGGTGTTATAGCGTTACTGGGGCCTTTGCATCCCACAAGAAAGCATTGGCATGACTGGCTAGGCTACTAGTTCAGAATCAGAATTCAATTCCTGTACTGGAGGGCCGGTATCCAGCACGTTTTAGTGATTTCTCTGCTCCAACACACTTGATCCTGTGGTTGGATATGAATGACCTGTTAAATACCTGCCGATTGAAATCAGGTGTGTTGAAACATGGTTAAAATTTAATCATCCTGAATACCGACCCTCCAGAACCAGAACTGAATAACCCTGGTCTAGTTCCTGAAACTGGTTCACCACAGCTTTTATTCTCCTTAGCATTCCTACTAGAGACCACTGCAAATGTATTGATTAAACAAGTGTTCCACACCTTTAAACATGATTTGGTGCCAGATCCAACTACTTCACCTCTTCTGGTATCATTATTTACTATATTTATTTTGTTCATTCAAGGATTTGAAAGATAGAATGCCAACATTTTCAGCACTACATCCAAACAAAAGTTTAACAAATTTTTAAAATAAGCATGTATTTTGTAATCATCAACTAGGCGCAGAGCTGCAACATTTAGATTGTTTTAAATATGGATTAGTCTGTGAATCATTGGTCAATGTTGGAATCAGACTTTATTTTAGACATGTGGTTTTTCTAGACATGGGGTTTTAGATTTACTTGTTTATTTCTGTAGGGAGAGGCTGAAATTAGATCGTGCGTCTAAATACGCTGAAAGCAGTGCTTAAATTTATTTGATTATGCTACGTTACACAAGATGTTACCTTAACTAAACAAAGCAAATGAGACCAAAATGTTAATCTTTTCTGCACTGTGGACATAAAATTCAGGTAACAGACCTAAAATTATATCAGTATCTGTCAGCCAAACAAACCGTAAAGCGTTACCTAGCAATAGCATAACTAGGTAACCGCGACTCGGGCACACCGGCAAAACGGAACGAAATAACATCTTACTTGCTTCACAAACAAGCGAACAAGCTCATATCAGTTCAAGCCCAAGATGACTCGGATATTGTAAGACGTCACTCGAAGAAAGACGAAAGGACAAACGTTAACATATAAAACAGAGTTCAGGACAGAACAGAAACGGAAGATGTGCCGCGTCACTCGGAGTGTGACGGATGCACACTGAAACTACAGCGCCTCATTTGCCCCTGCTGGTCACATTTTGAACTACAGTCACAGTATTTTGATTTGTACCTGTCACTATCCAACCTGTCAATTTTCGTTGTCGACTTTTATTCGTCGAGGAAACTGTCGCTCAGTGTTCGTCATAATTCAATCTTTTTCGTTTCGTTTTAATCCGCAAAAAGCCATTCATCACGAAAAAACCGAAACGAATTTAACACTGACTGGTTTTGCACAAAAAGAGCAGCTTGTTGTGCTTAGATCCAGAATGAGCTTTATTCATGGTTTCTCCAGTTTTTCCAGGGCTGCTAAAACCACAGAAAACACCCCAAAATAAAAATAAAACATCCAACTTTAGAATTACAGTGGATAATTGGCATAATCGAATGTCTTCCGATCGTCTGGTGATCATCTGAGGATTTGCTCTTTCTGTGATGGAGGAAGAGAACAGTGATGGGATGTCACATCAAAACGCACCAATCAGAGTTTTGCAACATTTGAACTGAGAACTGGGAAGCGCTTCCTGTTGTCAGCGGGGTGCTGCAAGTAAGCGATCATTTTGCGAAATAATGTTTGTATGTTGCTGTTATAGCTTGATGAGCAATATAATTTCATACATAAATAAGCATATTGATGGACTAAACATGAAATTAGAATTCAAAACATCAACTTCACTTTTAGTTTTAAAAATGCTTGTAAGTAAAAATATCTTTGAAATGTATTAAGTTGACTTTAGTGGATGTGTATGTATTTAGAGTTTGTTTAGAAACAGGTGTGTGTGTGTGGGGGGGGGGGGGTAGTATGATATTTGATTAGGTTAGGCAACAGTATAAGCTTCTGCCTAAACCTGTTCAGTCGTGGTATGTTCAAGTATATGAGGTTAGATGGGTGCCAAAACCTATGCTTTGGGCACCCATCTGACCCCATACTAGTATTCTTGTGTGTGTGTGTGTGTGTATGTATGTATGTATGTATGTATGTATGTATGTATGTATGTATGTGTGTATGTGTGTGTGTGTGTGTGTGTGTGTGTGTGTGTGTGTGTGTGTGTGTGTGTGTGTGTGTGTGTGTGTGTGTGTGTGTGTGTGTGTGTGTGTGTGTGTGTGAATGTATGTATGTATGTATGTATGTATGTATGCATGTATGCATGTATGTATGTGTAACCCAGGTTATCTTCCAGAGTTACTGAGCCTAAATTCCTTTAAAAAAATTCTCCATTGTTAGGAACCGTTTTTCGGTAGTATAAAAAACTACGAGGGTTACTTGAACGCAGCATGGAGCCGAGCTGCCTCCCCACACCGGAGAAAAGAGGAAAAAAAAAGGTTTTTGTCCGTTAGGCTGAACCATAGACTGTACATACTGGACAAAACGATTCCATAGGCTCCAATAACACGTTTTTTGTCTATAATGGGAGGTGGCCACCACCGCCATTTTGACCGTGTCACAGGTTCCGTCCAGCCCAGACAATTCCATAAAAGGGAAGAGAGGAGGAGCTGAGGGTGGGCTGTAAGGCTGGGATCAACTGACGACACCCGGTCGAACTAGCTACAAGCTAACCCAAAGCTAATGCGGAGGTGGGAGCTAAGCTAACGGAGGTAGCAACCTAGCTACAACCGGAGTTAACTGTGCGCAACACCAGAGCTTCTGAGTCAGAGATACGCCGGGCTGACCGCTGGGTAAAACTGGGTGGAACACAGAGGTCCCCGAGACCTGTGGAAAGGTTTCCATCCCAGAGCTCCACGTCAGCCCGCGCAGCACACGGAAGCCGCGATCAGACAGATGCGCCGAGCTGCTGGGAGAACCAGCCATCAGCCCGCCGCAGCAAACAGAAGCCGCGATCAGACAGAGATGCGCCGAGCTGCGGGGAGAAGTGGTGTATTTTGGCGGTTCTGGCTTGCCATAAGAACCAGCCGTCAGCCCGCCGCAGCACACAGAAGCCTCGATCAGACAGCGATGCGCCGAGCTGCTGGGAGAACCAGCCCTCAGCTCGCGCAGCTAACAGGAGCCACGATCAGACAGAGATGAACCGGGCTGCGGGGAGAAACAGCCGGCATTCCGGGTGGAAAACATCGGTCTCCCGAGAGCTCCACAAGCCGATAGTCGGAACCCAGCTCCACCAACATGTTATATTTCAACCCATTTTCTAAAGTGCAACATTATGTTAAATGCACTGGGTTTTACCCTGTTACATTTAAATTTCATGGTTAAACAGTACATGTTAAAATCTAAGCTCAGCTCGGCAGTGACCTAAAATACATAAATATAATTTGACTTACTGAAAAAAATGAAGTGGAGACTCCTTGGACGCTCTATTAGTGCAATTAATGCCACAGCAAGTCATTTTGTCCAACAATTGCACAAAAAATATCCAAAAAAGAATACACAAACACAGAGACTCAAAATGCCGGAGCAGTTCCCAAGCCAGGCCGAGGCTCTACTGAGGACTTTCCACGGAGCTAGCTCTGTGGTCACGTGGGTCTGATGCTCATTAATTATACACAATTTTAGGCTTTTAATACACTTAAACAGAAGAGTGAGAAAAAAAATCACCCCCTCAGAGTTGTCATGAGTGTAAACTAGATAATTTAGACAAAAAACATGTTTTGGTACCAGGCTGTAAACATGTTTATTTCTGCTGTGAAATTGGTATTTTTAACATGGGAGTCAATGAGGATTTGCTCGCTTCTGACACCAATCCCCAGCGGATGAGGGTGGAACTGCAATTTTTGTACTTCCGGGTTTGACTCACTTTTAGAGCTCCATTGTGGGGGCTTGGTGTAGCCAAATTTTTAAGCCATCCGGCTAGCTGTTAGCTCAGTTTCTGTGAGTAGATGTGTTAAACGGTTGAGAAAATGAATTGTACACAAATTTCCTGTGAAGATAAGGTGATTTGTTTTGCTTTTATAATTATTTTGTAAATGAAATCTACTTTTCCAAGTATAGTTATTTTGTGAGTTTGGAAGATAATAGAAAAAAGAGTGGCATTATTATAATTTTGTTGCATATGTTTTATGTAGGCTTGTTGATTGATGTTTAAATCACCTTTTCCTGCCTGGAAAGCCAACACATTTAAGGACTCAGATGCACTGCTTTGGTCCACTGGAGTAGTGATGTGTCGGTCGCGAACGAACCGGCTCTAAGAGCCGGCTCTTTGAAGTGAACGACGGGAGCCGGCTCGTCATTGGGAGCCGTCCCCTCCCCTCCCCCCTCCCCTTTTGCTTTGGTGAAAGCTACAGGCGATTGGTCAGCATGCGTGTTCAGACTGTCCACACACAGAGCAGAAGGGGCAGGGAAGAGGGAGGATCAGACTCAGACACACAGCAGAGCACATGCGGGCGGAGGGAGACGAGAGGCAATGAGGAGGAGGAAAAAGGCGAGAGAGAGGGAGGAGAGTGCGACAAAGACGGTGAGAAAATGAGCGCCAGCAGTCGGAAAGTGGAGATTTCTGAAAGTGTTCAGTTATTAAATCCATAGAAATGATAAATATTTGATATATTGCATTTTTTTTACATTAGTAAATTATTTTACTTATAGTTTTGCATTATTTTGATTATAAATGTACTCTACGCAACAGAAAATCTGAGGAGCCACTTGGGAGCCGAAAGAGCCGGCTCTTTTTGGTGAGCTGAGCCAAAAGAACCGGCTCTCTAAAAAGAGCCAGAATTCCCATCACTACACTGGAGTATTAATGGGTATTAATACTAATGGGTGCCACATCCATGGCAGGACGTCTTCATCATATCCTGTTTCATCAAAGATGTGGTAGGATCATTTAAGACCTCTACACTATTCAAAGGACTAAGGTTTTTTTTCCCTTCCTGAGTGAGGGTTTGGACACTTTTTTTGGCAACTTTCCAACATTTTAATGGACTGAATTATCCATTTGCCCAAAAGCAAGAAAACTATGACATAGTCCTGAATACATTGTTAAAGGACAATTGGTTTTATTTATTTATTTATCTATTTATTGATTGTTCGATTTTATCATTCCTCTAAGAACCCTCTAGGACAGTGGTTCCCAACCTTTTTCCCAAGGGACCCCTTTTTTACCAGTAAAATTTTTGACGACCCCCTCACAATCTCTCTTCCAGTACAAACAGTATTAAGAAATAATAAAATTGTTCAAGCACATTTTAATATGCTTTGATTCAATAGATAACAGTAATAGTAAGCTCCAGTACAGAACAAAGTCATTAACAAAACCAAACAGAGCATAATGTGCTTGACAGTTTGTATTACTTTTCTGAACACATTGTTTCTTGTAAACACTGATAAATCAATCATTCCTTTCAATAAACATTTGACACATAAAAAATACACTGAGCAAAATGTACATAAATGTGTATATTACTGTTTATACTAGATTATTTACTGTAAAGGCTGTGATTAATCAACCAGTCCTATTTTTAATGAACTTTTGACACTTGAAAATAAAACAGTGAGCTGAGCAAAACGTTCTTAAAAGTGTGTTACTTTTCCTGTACTAATTATTTCCTGTCTTAATATCAGTAAACTTTTCACTCATTAAAAAAAATGTGAGCAAAATGTAGGCTATAAACAAGTAATAAATGAAGTTTTAACCCCTTAAAGTGGAGAGGTCCTGGCGACCCACTGAGAGGCTTTGGCGCCCCCTTGTGGGGGTCGGGACCCCCAGGTTAGGAACCACTGCTCTAGGAGAGGGAATTTAGCATTTATTTCCTTTATGATGAATTTTATAAACTGTTACATACTTCAATATATTTAATTTATTGAATTGATTGTTGTGTGTGTGGTTTGTGGGTTGGAGGTTTCAAACCTCAGATAATGAGCTACTACTGCTAAGAACCCAGCAATAGAGTTCAAAGGAACAAAAAGCAAGAAACTTTAGGAAATAAGACACATTTGATCCTGTAGCTCCCACAACACTTTAACCTTGAAGAAGTATTCCGCGCTGATATATTTGAATACAGATACTCAGTTTTTCAGGGAGCCACAGGTTACATATGTATGTATGTATGCATGCTTGCATGCATGTATGTATGCATGTATGTATGTATGTATGTATGTATGTATGTATGTATGTATGTATGTATGTATGTATGTATGTATGTATGTATGTATGTATGTATGTATGTATGTATGCATGTATGTATGTATGTATGCATGTATGTATGTATGTATGTATGTATGTATGTATGTATGTACGTATGATGCCTTTGTCTGCATGGATCAGTTATGACTGAATACAAATAAATAATTACAAAAACTATGTTACAGCTAGAATCTGTGCCTTTTTGTTTCACTCACATTTATGTTGCAAGCGACTGCAGCTCACTCAAACTTAGCAGCTTGTTTTCGTGCGCATGTGCAATGTGCATGTTGGTGTCTGAGAACAGGAAGTCCTGTGCCATCCAGTTCTTTCTAAACTTCCTCTCCTTAAAACACACACACACACACACACACACACACACACACACACACACACACACACACACACACACACACACACACACACACACGTTGAACCTTGTGTACCTTGTTTTGTATCTGTTGGCTGCATGAATAGCATTCATTACTTCAAAATAGATTTACAGATTATGACTACAATTAAATTCTGCTGCATTAAAATAAGCAGTTTATTTGATCATTTTTCATATTTTATTTTATTTTTTAAATGTATTTTTCCAAATAATTTCCAACTGGTTTTTCTGTATGTCTCACAGCTGCTGAAAACATCCTCTAGAACACACCTCATGTATGTCTCCACCATCTCCATCCTTCTTCATCTGGGAGGCAAATGTCTGCTCAACTGGTTCCTGGTGTTTCTCCAGAGGATGCACATCTCCAGAAGCTTCCTGGGAATCTTCAGCGTTTCTCTTGCTGCTGTAGATACAGCTCTGACTTTCTTTATCATCGTCGTTCACATCCAGAGAGGCGGATATGTACTCCTCCTCGGTTACCTGATGACCAAGTATGATCTGTGTTTGCTTGTCCAGATCATCGGACAGATCAGCAGAGTTCTACGCTGGCCCATTGCGGTCGTGGCGGCTGTGGATCATTTCTGCATTGTGACTCAGAGGTTCACCTTAAGATGAAGATGGGTTGTCTATTTATTAGTGACCATCTTCCTATGGTTCCTTACTGCTCTCTATTTCTTCCTGCTGTTTGACTTCATTCCTGATATTCCCAACCACGACCCACTCAGGTGCCGGGTCATCCACTCCCTACGGACCATACACATCATAGTGCTGCTCTTCCTCGTTCTGGCCTGTGTTGCAGCATTTTCACTGATCAGCCCTGTAGACCAAAGTCAAATTCCCTCACAGAGAAGCTTTATTCAACAAACACTGCAACGATTTGTCTACACTTGGATTGTTTTCCCGGTGTTCCTGGCCATACTCCTCTTTCTGCCGATGGGAATACCTTCCTACCTGGATCTGAGCATTGCCTGGCTCTGTTTTCTTAACAGCCTTCTGGTGGCCGTTGTTTTATGTGTATTCTCTCTGTTCTCACAGGGACTGCAGGGCTTGGTCGAGGTTCCTGCAGACAATTTCTGTGATTGGAGTATTTAGACAATTTTAGCCTGAATAGAAAAAAAATTGAAATAAAACATCAAGTAACCTGTAGAAAAACATATTTTCATTATCTCTGTTTCAAGACTTGTGGCAGGACTGTGTGTATTTGTTACCACTTCACCTTTACCACAACTGTTGTTTGATTTTTTTATATATATATACATATATATATATATATATATATTTTTTTTTTTTGGCGTACCAATATTGTTGCTTTTTTATTTTGAACCACTTCACAGCACTAAAAGACATAAAATTCCAGCTTTGATGGGATGAAAGATTAGGGTCACACAGAACTGGAGGTCAAAGCAAATAAGCAGAAAAAGCACCAGAACCTCCAATTATTCACAGTTCTGCATGATAGCTTATGAGAGGGATGTGGTTAAACTAAAACACTAGACTGAAATCACGTTTAAACTGTATTTAGCTGTATATTTGAGTGTAATCCTGCAATGATTTATTTTAAAATCAAACAAAAAAAAAGATATTGGCAAAATTCCTTTTATAGGCATCATTTTAATATCTGGTGTTTCCAATGATATAGGGATTTAATCAATAAACTCATTTCCTTGAGTCGAAGAGAGAGAGACAAGAAACAACAAGGCAGACATACAACCAAATTATAATTTGTGACAAGAGCACGAGGCAAATGCCCCGAATTCTGCTCACAGAGTTTATTTATTACAAAAGATAGTGAGGCCATGTGAGGGAGAGAGAGAGAGAGAGAGAGAGAGAGTGTGTGTGTGTGTGTGTGTGTGTGTGTGTGTGTGTGTGTGCGTGCGTGCGTGCGTGCGTGCGTGTGTGTGTGTGTGTGTGTGTGTGTGTGTGTGTGTGTGTGTGTGTGTGTGTGTGTGTGTGTGTGTAATGGGAGGTACAAGGACCAGAATGTGTGTGTGAGAATGCTTTCGGGACATTCAGTTAATAGGATTAAAGTAATGAAATGTAAAATTTCCATAACATAATCCCTCCTGTTTATCCAAATAGGATAACCAAACAAAAAGAAAACAACAAAGAACAATTAAGTAAAATAATAAAGAACGAATAAGTAATAAAACACGATAAGGCAAACACGACTGACGATAACATCAAACAGCAGTTTACAGATATATAAGTGAGATCATGGAAATCAGTTGAATCAACGCCATCATAAACTTAAGAAAAGCGATTTCTTACATATTTAAGTGAATTCACTGTAATGCAACAGTTCTGCAATTTATAGCAGTTCCTGTAAAGAGGTTGGGAAGGGTTAGCGAAACCATATTACATACAGAAAACCTCAGTAGAGTTTATTGAAACATCAAATGAATTTAATTTAAAGCTTCAAGTTGCAGATGAATCTTTCTGTGAATGAGGAAAAATGAACGTGTAATATTAATTTATGCAGCTCTAACTGTGGCAGATGCTGAGGCAAATCAAGCGTTCTTCATCGAAGGGCTTGTCCGTGGACTGAGTCCCGGTTGGAGAATAGTTTGGAAGGTCAGAGTCCTCTTCCATTGGTCAGGACGGTTTCAGTCTCACGTCAATGAGAACCTTGAAGTCCAGGTCCAGAGTGCAATAATGGAGTTTGGGATGTGAAAGCGCACAGTTCAACTTTTCAATAGGAACATGTCAGGGTCCTTCCATGGCGTGTCGAGGCGATTGTCCAATTGTCAGGGAGCTGATCTTGTCCCCGAAAAGTCCTTCTGATCCTTTGACCGTGAAACCAGGTTGGAGATTGGGTGCAGGTGATTGAAGCAGTTGTCCTTTTCCAGCGTCTCGTCGTCGCTGTGTCCTGTCGTAGGTGCGTCCAGGGGGTCGTCAGCCGAGGTGGGTACGATGTCATGTAGGTGTGTGGTTAGGGAGGAGCCCCAGTCCGTCGTTCCAGTTCCAGTTCTTGTACCCCCTTCAGATGCTGCTGTCCCAGTTGTTCCGTCAGGTGCTGAGAGGCGGCCCAAGTGCAGGGCCACGGACGTGCACCAACATCACAATGTGGTGAACCCATGTTAAAAAAACCGGGGCTGGAAGTGACAACCTTAGCTAATTACAGGCCCATCTCAAAACTCCCTTTTCTTTCCAAACTGCTGGAGAAGGTCGTGTATTCACAATTGGTTGCCTTTTTGGACACAAATGATTTATGGGAAACCTTTCAGTCAGGGTTCAGGAAAGGTCACAGCACTGAATCTGCTCTTTTAATGGTTTTTAATGACACGTTTTTAGCCTGTGACATGGACAATGATGTTGTTCTGCTATTGCTTGACTTATCTGCAGCTTTTGATACAGTTGACCACGAAGTCCTTCTGGACCGACTACAGCATTGGGTGGGGATAACTGGGCAGGCCCTCCAATGGCTTCGCTCTTATCTTCAAGACAGGACATTTAGTGTTCAGATGGGTGAGGTAACGTCACCCAGCGTGAAACTTCGTTGGGGTGTGCCACAGGGCTCTGTCCTTGGTCCTCTCCTATTTGCAGTTTATTTGCTTCCTCTTGGAGTCCTCCTTCGCCAGCATAATATGAAATTTCATTTCTTTGCTGATGACTGCCAGATCTATCTCCCTCTTCAACGTGGGGAGGATAGATCTGTTTCTCCTTTACTGGATTGCTTGAAGGACATAAAATGCTGGATGGCTTCTAATTTTTTACACCTAAATGAGAGCAAAACGGAAGTTATAATACTTAGTCCTGGCAGAAGAAATGGCTCTGGTGCTGTTATGGACCTTGGCCCATTGACACCCTATGAAAAGAAAATGGTCAGTAATTTGGGGATTAAAATCGACTCAGCACTTAATCTTGACACTCATGTAAATACAGTGGTGAGGTCCTGTTTCTTTAACCTGAAAAGACTATCCAGGATCAGGCCTCTGCTGTCCAGAGCTCATCTGGAGTCCGTGTTGCATGCCTTCGTCCTGTCCCGGCTGGACTACTGCAACGCTCTGTATGCTGGTCTGGCCCAGTGCACAGTTGCACGGCTCCAGTTTGTGCAGAACTCTGTGGCTAGGTTCCTGACAGGCACTAGATGTCGAGAGCACATTACCCCAGTGCTGGATGCTCTGCACTGGCTCCCGGTAAAATATCGAGCTCAGTTTAAAATCTGAACTCTCGTTTATAAGGCCCTCCAGGGCAGTGCCCCCTCGTATATTATTGCGCTTTTGAACAGGTATGCTCCATCTCGGGCTCTTCGCTCAGCCGAGCAGGAACTTCTGGTGGTCCCCCGGTCAAAATTTCGATCGAGGGGTAGTCGTGCTTTTTCTATTTTGGCTCCAACTCTGTGGAACGAATTGCCACTGAGCATTAGACAGGCTCCATCCCTTCAAGTTTTTAAGTCTCGTTTAAAGACTCATTTTTATCTGATTGCGTTTCAGCGCTAGGGTCACTTGAATTGCCCTAACATTATGGTTTTAACTATTCTCCTTTTTATACCGGATGCTTGATTTTATTTTGTCTGACATTTGTTTTTTTTAATCGATTGGTCTTATTCCAATATCTCTTATCTGTAATGCTGTTTGCTTGCTATTTTATGATTTTATGTTTTTATCGTGCTTTTATGCCCATGTATTGAGAATGTTTTTCTTTTAATGATGTTGTTCAGCACCTTGGGCTTCGGATAATGTTGTAGAAGGTGCTATACAAATAAAATTTGATTGATTGATCGATTGATTGAACCCAGCAAGCTTGATGCAGATCTTTATCTTTATCTTCACCGAGGTTGAGACATAAATACCTATATATAACTAATTAGCCCATTTTTAAATTTCAAAAGACATATTTTAAAATTTGAGTGACATTCACGAAATCCACAGAGCTCCAAGGAAATGTTTATTTTCCTTATTGGAAGAAATTAACCCTCTCAGGCTCAAAAAAAGTTTTGATAAGGACGAACAACTGAGTCCTTCAGGGGTACTTTTGAGTTAAATAATGCTCGTGAAATACTTATGTGGAGTAACCAGGTGCCTCCTTTATCAAGCTTGCTTACGCACAAAACGGGGTCGGAAATTGCGTAAGCAACTTTCCACGCAAACTTTGGGATTTATCAAAGAAAACTTAGCGGAAAAATGTGCGCAACTTTAAGTTGACTAAGGACCTGGCTTACACACTTGTTGGACATGGAGAGCACCTGCAGTGCTGCTGCTGAGAAGGATACAATTATGAAATCCTGCAACATTATCACTTGTACCGCTTCGTTTTCACACAGAACAAGACCTCCCACATGCACACACGCGTGCGTACACACACATGCGTGTGCGGCGCACACACACACACAGCCTGAAGCGCAGAATACGGAATGCAGAATATCAGCAGGGGGACAGACTGAGACAGAATGTCATGCATCTGTGACAGTGTGTGTCCTGTCACTGTGACCCGATTGATCATGTGCCCTGGCTGCTTGTATAAGAGAGATCCCTGTTTGGCTGACTGGTTGGAGCGTGTGACTTTCATCCGGGAGATGGGAGATCAAATCCTGATTTGATCATTTATTTTATATCCACCACAGATCTCTCTGAAGAATTCACAACATTGACGGCTTCAGCAACGCTGTACCACTCCGTGGATTTTCTCTTATTTGTTTTGCAAAAGCACTTCCTTTCATTTCTCCACCTCACCCACAGGTACCTCAATTTCTGCTTCTGTGAAATTGGCTTCCTTAATCTGCCTTGATCTACGGTCGCCATTGTCATTGGCGGAGCGCTGCAACAGCCGACTCATGTATATGCATGAGATCCACAAGGCACTTTGCATTGACTATTTATGGCAGTAAGTGGGCGTGGTGAGGGCGGGATGTGACTAAAATGCAGCTGAGAAACATTCTCCTTAGTCTCCGATTTATGAAGCGGAGATTGCGTGCAGCTGTGTGTACTCCATGTTTGATAGATCACAAACCTACTTGGCGTAAGTACGTTTGTTTTGCTGAGTTTAAGTACGGTTTTAGTAAGGATTCTACGCAATGTTTGATAAATGAGACCCCTGGTAGGTAGGTTTTAACAGTTGGAAATCTGCAACGCCTGCCTCCAGAAGGTTAAAGGAAAAACATTTGAATTTATAGACTTTTTCTTGATTCTCATAACAGCACATTTTGGTTTTAAAAGTGTGTGTGTTTCAAGCAGCCCTTTGAAAAGTAAACAGACTCATACACTATAACAGGCCCAAGTTGTGGAATTAAAGGTGTGTGAAAGTCATTTAATCAATACATTTGCAGTGGTCTCTGGTAAGACTGAATGCCTTGCAACTTGAAAGTCTTACTTGGGGCAAAAAAATAAGGGCACGGACAAGTGTGCTGCTGCACAGAGTGGAAGCAGGTGATCTTATTCCCTGATGTTTGGACATCTTGCCTCAGATTGGATAACAGCAATGGAACTGTTTGCTCCGTTTTATCTCCACAAATAACACAAACCTGGAGGAGTTCTGCTGTGTGGTGGAGTTGTGAATGCTAACGCTTAGCTTCTACTAGTCAGGACATTCTCTTCTCCGTCGTGAATGTTAAGTTACAGAGTGTGGAACATCTAAACACTCATTCACCTGTTGGCACACACTGGTTAACTTAATAACTATAAGTAATTCATGAGGTGTCACAGCAAGTGTTGATGGTTTTTTAAATATGTTTATGTAAAGTCAGTCAGTTAATCTAAAAACATAACAGAATTCTGCTGAGAAATTCTTAAAAACAGCAGCAGGCTTTGGAGTACGCTGAGATGCATTTATTTTTGTTCATCTTAATTCATTGATAATAATGACAATAATAATAACAATAAAAATGATGATTTGTGTCTTAAGTGTTCATTTTTTGAAATTAAGAAAGTTCAGTGTGGATCTGAGGATTTTCAAATCCTAGTTTCACCATCTATTTTCTGTCAGAAGCTAATGCAGGAGATAGGTGTAGGAGACTATTTTCATGTTCAGCCTGCATGGAAATCTTACAATGACCAATTATAATCAGAAATGATCATTAAGAACACCTTTAAACTCTTTATTCAATAGTGTTTTTGTCTTGTTTGCACAACATAGAAACATAATGCATGACCGGTGTTGCTTTAAAGTCAAGTTTCAAGTGTAAGAATTTAAACATGGTCATCAGCAATGACCAATGATTTAGTTTTTTACTCTTCAGATATGAAAACGTGGAATTTTTTTAATCTATTGGAGCTCTACAAACCAAATTTATTCCAGTTTTATATTGAAATGGCTTCCAGCTTAATATTTTCCATCTTTATCATTTAGGTGAGATGCAACGCAGACTGGATGGGTTTGAATTATTGTGACATGATTTATATATGTGGAAAAAGTGCAGAGACCATCTCCATCCATCCACGAAGGGTCGCGGGGGTCTGGTGCCTAGTTTCCGGGTGAACAGGTGGGGTACACCTTGGACAGGTTGCCAGTCCATCACATTGCTTCAAATTAGCCAAATATTCTTGTAGTCTGATTATAATTCTTCAGAATAAATTAGAGAGGCCAGCTTCTTCATAAGGGGATAAATAATCTCAGGAAGTGACATTTGATTTTTATTCTCTTTCAGCTGGTCACAAAGACACAATTTGGTGCCATTTCTTGAGCGTCTTGCTCTTCTTTTATTTTCTTTTTACATATTGCCCATTACGATGTCACGATCAGATTTAAGGACTGAAAATGAGCAAACAGGCTGCTGACGTTCAAAGAAAACCTCAAGAGATCCTCAGAAATCCTGGAGAACGAGAAAGTCTGACTGCTGGCAAAAAGATTTTGAGCAGCGGCAATAAAAGACAACCAGAACAACAGTTTTGACACTACAGAACTTTACTTGAATTTGATCCAAGTTCATTGTCTATACAGGGTTTATTTACAAGATCCGAAATCAGAGAAAGGAAAAAAAAATACAGAAATAAACAAACACTAGATACAACTGAGGTATCAGCTCAAAGCATTTACAGGAACTAGGAAATAATGATGCTCAACAGTTAAGAGATGCAGTGTCTTCTGCTTAAAAAACATCTTATATCACAACATGAGGTAGGAGAACAGTGTCTCTATTCATGCAAGAACAAAAGTCTCATCACACTGTAGTATTGGCAACGTAGTATGCAACGGTCATACAGACACAGAGTTTCATGTTTCAAAACAGCAGAGGGAAAAAATGCATTGCGCAAAGCAACAGATCATTTTTCTTTAATATCATTTTAACTTTAAACAAGGTAAAATTTTGTGATCAGTGTGATCAATCACCACTGCAGCAATATCAAATAGTTTAAAATTAGACCCCCGGCTAACAAAGCAAGCCTCCTGCAGCACGGTTGGTGCTGCCTATCAGAGATGTTGGCTCAAACATTGCTCCTTTTCCTTGTTTTTGTCTTTTTTGGCAACATCGACACCCAGAAATCTTATCTAAGTTAGATCTAAACTCTCATAACACTGCAAAAAGCAAAAGAAAGAGCCCAACATGCTGTTATAAAGGATTATTCCATCCTATCTGTTAGTAATTGTCACATCATAGTACATTAAATAGGCTAAACAGCGCCCCCATGTGAATGAAATGCAAACTACGCTACAAGTTACAGAATGGGCTTCAGAAATTTGCTGGATTTGAGGAATATTTTAGGTTTCTGTTCTGCTTTGGAGGGAAATAAGTGAGTAAAAGCTAATACTGATTATCATCTGAAAGACAAATGACTGGATAACACGTGATTTAAAAAATGTGAAAACAAGCATCAAGAGCTACATGGGTGGGTTTTCTTTTTCTTTCCCTCATCAGAGCATCAGACACTCACACACGCTTTCAACTCAAATCAGGTGACAATTTACATTCTTTTTATCTCACTTTAACTCTATATTCAACTGGCGTCTTTAACCATTAAAGATATTTACGTTTCAGTATTCATGCGTTACTTGGGAGGGAAGCTTTGCATTTAAAAAAAGAACAGTGTAACCTGGAGATACAAAAAAGGGCAGCAAAACATGCAAAAATGTTTTTCTTTTGTTTTTGTTGATCAAATCTTCAAATGAGCTCAGGAAATTCAAATAGGAGCCAAAAACTAAAAAGCTTACATTACACGTTACACAGTCTGCTAAGATGAAATCCGTGAAAACAGACGCATCACTTCTAAAAGTGGGTGAGAAGTGTGTAACAATGTTTTTTTCCCTGTTGTCTGAGTAAACCATGCATTTCATCCCCCCCCCCCCCCCCCCCCATCCACTCAAGAAAAGCCAAGTTCTCATTTCTGCAAAGACCATCTGTTTATATAAAAAAAGCAAAAACAATAATAATAATAATAATAAACCATTTAGGCCTTTTGGAGCCTTCTGGTCTAAATTATATACCATTTAAAAAAAAAGATTATTTATATAAGAACAGTTAATATATTAATGACTACTTTATTTACAAAGTGAATATAAATCTTTAATGTTAAATATTCTCTCTCATCATCTTAGTAAATGTTTCAACGGAACGACGTTTGTTGCGTTTTGCTTTTATCTGCACTTGCTTCCGTGATTACCAACAAACCATGGCTGTCTGGGCGTTTCTGTAAAGGGAAGCTGTGTGAGAAAATCTGCATCGAGACAGGATGGAGCACAGTGGAATGTCTTATCAGTTTGCATTAATAGCAGATGCATAAAAAAAGCTCAGAGTTTAGCCGAGGCTGATCCCATTACACACTCTCTCTCTCTCTCACACACACACACACACACACACACACACACACACGCTCACTGGGACCGTCTTAGTGGCAAAAAAAGCGCTTTTGCCTGGCAACTGACACAGTAAAGTTCTTTTTTTCTCTCTCTCTGACCGCACGTCTGATCACTTTTGTGGTCATCTAGAAAACACTTTGAGGCCCCGCCCCCTCCTCAGAATATGGGGTGCCCCAACAGAGGGGAGAGGGCCCCAGACGACAGCAGCTGCCCTCGTTTTGGCGGTATATAAAAAAGGGATGCCTCAGTACCCCAACCGTCCAGGCCACCCAGCTTGACGTGAGTGAGGAGGAAGAGCAACACACCTCCCTTCTCTTCCTCTCCCTCCCTTACTACCTGGACATGGCTGTTGTCATTTGTTTAGATGCCGCTCTGACACACAGCGAGAAGATAAAACCTTGCAGACAACGAGCCCAAAGAGCAGCAACACTGGAAACGAGGGGGCCGCCGTTCTGCTCCAATGCCTACGACACACTGACACACTCAAGTGTGTGCATGCTTTTGTACATCTCATCATGATAACACAGCCCAGCTACAGCTTGTTTTCCTTCTTCAACAAAACAACCTCTATGTCCAGACATTCTCCTCTACTGCAAGAATTCTAAAGAAAATAGCATTTTAAGTGCAACAACACCGCTTTTTAAGCTATGCTTGCATTTCTGGCAGTGCACCGATGGAAGCTGTGCGTGGAGGGATGGAGCAGCTGGTGGATCGAGGGAGAAGGCAGGAAAGTCTTAGGGGCACTGCCCAACAGAGAGAGGAGGGAACAAATCTGCTATCTAGGCCAAAACATTTTATAGCTGTCTTTTAAAAAAAAAGGGAAATGGGGTGTCACTCAAAAACAGTCAATTTCAACTTCAGCATCACTTATTGGCATATTTTCACGAGGTTTTACAACAAATGATTTCTTCTGTACAGTAAAGGTCTTTTACCTCCTTAAAGACTTGATATTGTAGCATCTTATAATATATTTGTGTCAAAACAAAAAGAAAACAAAGTAAAATTGAAATGTTTCTTCTGTCTCCTGCACCCGCGGGTGCTTTTGGGGTTCATGTTTATAAAGACAAAGAAGGCACACAGCTAGGCAGCTGCTGTGCCAGGTAGTAGCGTGAAGTGTTGTCAGTGAGGAGCGGAGAGTCCATAATCAAGCGTTTCGCTCCAGGGAGATGAGAAGAGGGTCCATTAGGGTGGGCGACATAGTGATGGATGTAGTTGGTCTCTTCTGTGACCAGCCTCATGTCTCTAGAGCAGCTGTTTGTTCAGTAAAATCTATAAATTAAATCAAACATACATGCCCAAAAATGTTTAAATACTGTTTAATGAGGAGGGGGAGACAAAAACGTTAAATTAAAAGGGAGAAAAGGATGGGACACCTCAAAGACAGTCCTCTCTGCCTCTGGTTGTAGAGATGGTAGACAACGGGAGGAAGAGGTGAATAAAGGGAAGGAGGCACCTGGAGAGGTTACTTTTGGGCCATCGCAGGCGCCTCAGACACGGAGGAAGAGCAGGGTGGAGAGTGGGCATTCAGGGGTCCGGTGGAGGGGGTGAGAGGAGGAGATGGGCTGCCTCCCATCATACCAGACTGGGCCATCTGCTGCTTGAGCTGGGCGATGGTGTGCTCCAGCTTCTCTCGCGCCTCTCGTTCCCGGTGCAGCTCCTCCTGCAGCTCCTGCCGGTCGGCCTCGGCCCGCTCCAGCCTCTGACGCAGCTCCAGCAGCTGGGAGGACAAGCAAAAACAATAACATCAAGACACTTCTGGTTCAGCATCAAATGTCTAAAGCTGTTAACTGTAAGGTAAAATTATGTCATCATTTCCAGTTATGTATTATTCAACCAGCCGCCCAGACAGGAGGTGATAGTGCAGCTCTGAGCTCCAGCCAACACAACACAGCCTGCTGAGATTAAATCTGGTGGAAACCTAAACAACAGCCCTGAGTGACTCACTCAAGGGAAAATTAATCATATCTGGAAAATCCACAAGAGAAAGAGCAAAATGCTCTTCCCTTTATTCTAAAGGGCGTAATCGGAAGGTTGCGGGTTCGAGCCCCGCTCAGTCTGTCGCTGTCGTTGTGTCCTTGGGGCAAGACACTTAACCCACGTTGCCTGCTGGTGGTGGTCGGAGGGACCGGTGGCGCCAGTGCTCGGCAGCCTCGCCTCTGTCAGTGCGCCCCAGGACAGCTGTGGCTACATTGTAGCTCATCCCCACCAGTGTGTGAATGTGTGTGTGGATGGGTGAATGACTGATTGTGTTGTAAAGTGCCTTGGGGGGTTTCAAGAACTCTAGAAGGCACTATATCAAATACAGGCCATTTACCATTTATCTAAATATAACAATATACAAAAATAAAATAGAAAAGTAATTAAGTGTTGATATTTTAGGAGCAACTTTCCTCTCGTTTGATTTTCCCAGATTTAAAAAAAGCACACTAATCTAATATTTGTAATTCACTTATACTTTTAAAAACAGATATTGCTCCAAGCCCGTACCTGTGCCGTGTAATGAGCCTCTTGCTGGCGCTGAGTCCCCAGTTCGCAGGCGCAGGCCTGCTGTCGGAGCTGCTCCAGACGGGTCTCCAGCTCCAGCTGCTCCTGGCGAGCCTGGCTGAGCTGCCGAGTCTGCTCGTTGTGCACCGCCTCCAGCTCGCTGCGTAGCTCCCGCTGCTCGGCACTCAACTCCCGTAGCCTCGCCGCTTCGCCCCCTCGCAACGCCTCCAGCTCCTGAAGACACACAGTCGAGGGGAAATTACAATATTAATGTGACACTGTGCTGACCCCTGCAGGAAGAACACTATAAAAAAGGCTGAAGTTTGATGCCACAGAAGGGTCAGAGCCGCCCAAATCCTGACCGAATCCAAAACTGTGCGTTTATAACCTCTGACACACATTTTCATCTATTCAGTGGGAGGGCAGCTTGTAATAACGGGCAAAAAAAAGAAGTGGAAAGAAATAAATGTGTACATAATTTAAAATAATACAATTTGCTGATGGATTCACTCCAAGTCCCAATTAAATAAAGACATTTGAAGCTGTGAACAGCAACAGTTCTGTTTTCATGAACTTTAAATAATGTAATTTACTCTATATGGTCTACTAGCTTATACTAAAACCAGCCCAGGTGTGTCATGTGACTGGAGGAGGAGATGGAGGGGGTTGGTGGAAGGCGAGCATCACCTCCACATCAAGGACACTTCTAACGACGGGAATCGTCACAGTCCCTTTAATCCTGCCACAATTTATCTTTCCCGCCGCCCGACTCACCATTTCCAGCTGCAGCTGCTTATGCAGGGTGGAGTTGAGCTTCTCCTGCTGCCTGCTGTACATCTGCATGATCTCCACCACAATCCTGTCCTTGTCGTCTTCCAGCCCCCCCACTGCTGCTGCAGCGGCAGAGCTCGTGTCCTTCGCCGCTACTTCCGCTTCCGATGACAACATCGACACCGACGAGGGAGGTGGAGGAGGAGTGTGGGAGGGGATGTGGGTGGCTTTCCTGCAGCTTGGGCTGCTCGTCTCCATGGAAACTGCCAGGGTTTGGCATTCTCGCTCGGTGGCCGAGGCAGCGGCGGCACTTTGGGATTTAGCCTCCTCAATGGGAGCGGCGACGGGAGGAGAGGCATGGAGATCTGAGGAGCGAATGGAAAGGAGAATGAAGGAAAAGATAAAAAAATAAAGAGGAAGTGGCTGAAAGGCGAGTGTCGTGTCAGCGCACACTCCCTCACATGCTTAGTAACGCCTTCACACAACCTCATAAAAGCTCAAACTTCTTCCTAAACGAAAGCACTCACACACACACACACATCCACATGGCAACAGCAAATACTCGCCCACAAATTCTCTGTACTTTTGCCCTCAGACACACAGAAAAAGAATAAAGGCCTTGTGTAGGAGCGCTGCTCCACTCTGCATAAACTCCTTGTTTCTTTAAGCTCTGGTTTGCTCCCTTACTGTGGTCTGTAGATTCTGCATCATGGGAATCAATAGGTGGGATGGTAATTTGATTTGATTCTGAGACTTTCATTTAAATTAGATTCTCTTTTCGAATAAGTCTGGGAAAGGCCTCCACACGCCCGAGTGAGACCGCTGTCACCGCCTGAGTTCACAAAAGGTGTTTAAATACGTGTTTTTGTAAAGCAAAACAATTTTTCACAGGTAATATACATCAGGTTTCCTATAAAGAGTTCATGTTTTTTCACAGAATAGAGGGAGATGAAAGGGGGAGAAAACACAACAATAAAGAGATGAAAAAAGTAGAGCTCACAGCAGGAGAAGAGGAGTGGGAGGAGGGTTTGACAGCAGAGTGAGAGGGAGAGGAAAGAGACAAAGATGGATGGAAGAGAGGAGGAGTACGGGAACAGACGGAGAGCCGAATCAGAGAGGACGGAGAGTTGGCTGCCAGGAAAACAGAGAAGGAGGACAGATAGAAGGCAGACAGATTGGTTAGAGGAGGGAGAAAGAGATGGAGGGCAGCCTGGCAGTCAGACGTTGCGTTAATAATGACAGACGGAAATCGTTCCTGTGATTCATCCTCTGTGTCTCCACAGATAGGTCACTGCTGCTTCCACAGCACTGTTCATCGATAGTCAGGAGCCCGCAGAGCTGTAATATGAAGGTCAACGAACGATTCTGTGCATCACTTCAGGCTGCAAAGTGTGTGTGTGTGTGTGTGTGTGTGTGTGTGTGTGTGTGTGTGTGTGTGTGTGTGTGTGTGTGTGTACTGTATGTTTACAGTAAGCATGTGTCAACTCTGAGTGAGTTGTGTGAACTTGATCTGTCAGTCATTTCTGCTTATGCTGCATGTAGACAGCTGCTGCTTTCTGCATTGATTTCAAGTATTTATAGTAGATGTGCGTCAGACTGTGTCTGATACACACACACACACACACACACACACACACACACACACACACACACACACACACACACACACACACACACACACACTAGCTCAAATTAGAAATGATTTAATGGGGAAAAATCTATTTTTTCCCCGCTATTTTATAAGGAATTAAAAAAAATTGTTCAAACAAAAGCTTTTTTTTTTGTCAAACACAACAAAAAAATGAATTTTAGATTATATTTATATATGTGTCGTCCAAACAGACAAAACATATCTGATGAATAATTTACAGGTAAAAGTAAATGAGTAAGTATTTGGGAAATGTCAGTATATATTTATAATTTCATCTGAATTTCATGGAATGATTTGTTGTTGTGTGTTTAAAGCCTTTATTACTCATACCCAGTGTTTACGGCTTTGTTTACTGATGGAAAGAGCGACCTAAATATTAAAGGTCACAGATGACTCAGCAGTTTTAAAGCACATTTGCTAATGTTTAATAGATATTATTATAAATTACTAAATTTTTTAAGCTCAGAAAGAAGTTATTAAGTAAAATCAGATTTCCTCAGCAATAATAATCATGTAAAAGTTAATTACAGGAACATGAAACTGGACTTTTACCTGATTTCTGGTGTTATTTACTGTCTAAATCTTTCTACAGGTTTTCTTAAATTTATGGTAATTTTCTGTATTATTCTTTCCTTTTACTATTTATAGCCTAGTTTTTACACTAAATATTTTAAAATTTCCAGTTTAGCAAGTTCCATTGGTCATCATCACACACTGGTGTAACTGCTCCCCAGGGGGAGCGGTGAGCTGCAGCAGCGGCTGTCCTCGGGAACTATTTGGTGGTTTAACCCCTCAAACCAACCCCTTAAAGCTGAGTGTCAAGCAGGGAGGCATTGGGTCGCATTTTTAAAATCTTAGGTATGATTTGAACTCCGATCTCCCAGTCCCAGGGCGGACTCTACCACTAGACCACCAAGAAGGTGCATAAGCAAGTTTCCTTCAAAGAAAGTGACATTAAATCATTCTTCTCAGACTTATCCTCATTAGGAATCACATTTTCTATACTGGACAGATTTTTTTTACTCTCCTATAATTAATGGTTGTTGAGCGTGTCATTACTGACCCATGGGCGGCTCATCGTGGCCCAGAATTCGGCGACTGTAGTGATGTTTGAGGAGCACACCGAGCATCTCCGGGCTCATCTCCGCCTCCCTCCTCAGCGACACGTTGGGAGCCACCATCTTATCGTATGTGTACAGGTAGTAGCTGTCACAAAGAAGCACACAGAGAGAAAGAGACACTTAGAAATGGTTTGTTTAACAAGATTTTAGTACTCTGTATTCTAATCGAACGGCTATCGGTGATTTATGTCCCTGTCCAACGAACGTATCTGAACAATCTTTGATTGGCATCAGTTTTAACTTAAAGCAACATCTGAAGTCGGGAGCACAAACAGGATCTGTCGACAGGATCTCACTCTTAACAGACCTTCAGCTCATCACTGATGTCCAGGTAGTGGTCCAACTGGGAGAGACGCACTGCCTGGAGATGCAGTGAAACCATTAAAAAACATGTTCAGTTTATTCTAGCTTTGGACCCCTCCCCCGTTCAGTCAGTAGGACCCTCCAGACAGCGCTGAGGCTTGAGCAGTGAACTAGGCTAAGCCTGACAGCCCAGTGGGCCTCTGCGTGAAACGCTAAAGCAACCATGTCTTCCTCTGACGTGGACGAAAATGACGGACTGCAGGTTTGCAGGAGCATCAAGCAACCCAGATGAGATCGATTTGATGTTTGCAGCAAACTAAATATGACTGAGTGTTATCTGAGGGTCTTTTATTATATTTTAAACAATGACTGGTTTGAAGTAGCAAGATGCTGGCAGGTGATCACGGCGTTAATCCTCCTCCATTTAGTCTGGTCTGATGTCTGCAAGCCTTCACAAAGCATGCCAAGGGCCGGTCACATGTAGTAACAGCACTATAAACCCTCTAATTCCAGGTTTTAATCTGGGGCAGATTATTGCTAAAGATTTGCTAAAACTGAGCCATATTCAAACAAATGGTGGTGCCACCCGCGGACGGAAATGAGAGCCGGAAGGAAAGAAAAAGGAAGGAGGAAGAAAGACTCACAGGAAAAAGAGCAGAAGAGTGGCGGCATTATCTTGAAAAAACAAAAAGGATGAAAATGAAAATAAAGTCAAACAGAAACTTAACAGAGGAGTAGAAAAACCACCTCAGATCAATGTTTTTCCAAAGGTGCAGCTTCTGGCTTGTACGTGAACAAAGTTCCGGGTTGTTTACAATGGCAGCTTCTAATCTTCTCTCGGACAACCACATAGAAGCTAGCCACCATCGTATCTAAAGCCATCACATCTTAATGATCACAACTGAACCTTTGGGCTGTCTGTGCAGCACTTCATTTGCTGCCATTTGAAAAACACATTACTACAAACTGTAAAAAACCTGCTTCGATTGACCGTTGGTTGGAGATGAATGGACACAGGTGGAGTGTAATACCTGGGATGGACCAGGGTGGGGTGTCCTGGCTCCTCCTTGATGTCTGTGAAAAGACGGTTGAACACCAGAGTGGGCGGAGTCGGTTTGCCCTGCAGAAAACCAAACACACACACAAACATCACATTAAAAAAACAACGTTATGATGAAAAATGTGTTCATCTATTAATAAACTTCCTGGTTGAATAGACGAATCACTATAATGCAGCTGAACCACACACACACACACACACACACACACACACACACACACACACACACACACACACACACACACACACACACACACACACACACACACACACACACACAATTATAAAAGCAAACAGCAGGAGGAGAGGGGAATGTGTGCCATCTCTTGAAGCTATAATCTAATGAAGCTAATATATGCATGCATAGATGGGATGCGCGTGAGGGATTACCCATCAGGCATCAGCTGAGACACTGAGCACGACTCAGAAGAGAAGATAATCGAGATAAAGAGCTTCTTCTCTGCATGTTAACTTGTGTGTGCTGCGGTGGGGTGAAGGAGGGTGGGCAGAAGGGGTGAACTTTGTTGTGTGTGATGGCCTGTGTGTGTGTGTGTGTGTGTGTGTGTGTGTGTGTGTGTGCGGAGGAGGGTGATGGAAAGGCACATGAATGTTTACAATAAAGGAAACAACTACTGACCTTTCTCGCAGGCTCAGCCTCGGCTAACTTGTCGCCGGCGGAGCAGAGATCTACCGAGGACTTCCTCAGCTGAATCTCCTCTTCCTCCCCTGACTTCTGAAGGGCAAAAAGACAACACAGTCTAACAAACCATCCTCAAAAGAAGGACAGAGCACAGAATAGATTTGTTATCACACTTTTGAAGAACCATAAATGACTGAGTCTGTTCAAAAGCGAGAGGTAAAGAAAGTCTCGGAGTCACAGAGGGAAATGAAAATGATAAATGACATTTAAAAAAAGATTTATATGAGGGGGAATGCAACAAATTGCATTAGAGGTTGAGTAGCAGTCAGTGAATCAAGAGGATACTGTGCAAGAGGAGGAAAAGGCAAATCTGCAGAGCAAGGCCTTTGAATAAAACACAAGTTATGCATGACCTGCCATCCTCTGTGTTTGATTTACCTGTAACTCAGTCACACACACCTGCACATCTCAACATTTTGAAGTCCTCATGTCAGCGTCTTAGCCTCTTGAGGGGCCTCCTGTTAGTCTGTTTGCACCTTTCTGATTCTTTTTTTCTTTTTTTGTATTTAAAGGAAAGACAGGGCACGCTCCACGAGAGGCCACAAACTGACAAGAGTCGATGCCTATCGGAAGCAGACGAGCTTCTCAACACACACACACACACACACACACACACACACACACACACACACACACACACACACACACACTTTGAAGTGAACTGGCAGATAGTGCAGACACCAGAGACACGAGAATTTCCAGCATTGGATTATGCACTGCTAGGTAGCCGTCCGCCACGAATGAAGGATAGAGGAGAGGGGGTGGGAAGAAGAGGAAGAGGAGGAGGAAGAGACAGAATTTGATGGAAAGCTAAAACGGTGAACAGAAAGAGGAATTGGAGACGGGTTGTAGAAAGCATCAATAAACTTAACTTTTAAAGATGTCTATAAACACACATGCACACACTGAACATTAAACCTTTATCTGATTTTCCTCAGGGATGCAGCCGGCAGCTTATGTCTGAATTATTTACCATTTTATCATTCAGACATATTCAATTAAAAAAGAGAAGATATGGAGGTTCCTTCTCAGCTCCTTTCAGCTGCTTCTTCCTAAATTGCCTTGATCAGAGAGTGTGTGTGGGTGTGTAAGACAAACACACACAGGTCATCTAGAGGTCCTTTATATGCTTGACCCCTTCTCCCCATGACAGCAGACACGCTGTCGCTGAGACAACGGCAGCCCATTAGGAGTGTGTGTATCTTTATCTGTGAGGACCAATTAGAAACAGACTTAGTTTTATGTTTCAGACAGAAATGAAAGCATGTGGAAGAATAGAGGACACATGTATCTGTGAGCACGCATGTCCACATACAGGCGCTAGTCTCATACGCAATAATTCCAGCTCACCTGATAGCTTTATGCCCAACGCCTACACAAGGCCCCCCCCCCCCCCCACACACACACACACACACACACACACCCATGCTCATTATCACTGCTGGTCTCTGTTCCTTAATGAATGTTTGCACATTTCAGCACAACTGCTTTCCTCTGCTACTGCTCCTCTCCCACCCCCACTTTGCTTTATTAACACACACACACACACACACACACACACACACACACACACACACACACACACACACACACACACACACACACACACACACACACACACACACACACACACGGCTGCTACTCACTGCTAATCTGCTCTAACGAAGCACTTCTCTTATCTGGGTTGTGTCTGCGACACACATATGCACACGTGTAGTGCACACAAACAGCCCTTAACCCCAGCGGGTCTCCGGCCCTTTGTCGGGCCGAGGCTCGACTCCTGACAACGTGGATTAGCATTCCATGCACTCGCTCTGATGAACTCTGCCCTGTTGTTCCTAATCACCAGCGGTCCGCCTGCTGCTGCTTCTGCAGCTATGCTCATCCAGTGCAATGAAACCCTCCGCTCCAGACACAAACATGTGAACTCTCACAATGACCCACTTCCAGAGCCTCTCGTTTAGACCCCCTCCTGACCGTCAGTGCACGTGACATTTCTGCAGCAGATGTACTAATGTAGCAAAAAGTGCTTTTTGAGTGCCGTCAAATCCAAACTGTGCTGCACTCATCCATAACTCCACATTACCATAAACACTCTGAGAAAACAGGCACAGTAGAATCACTTGAGCCACATCTTTGCATCTCTGCTGAGTGACACCTGCAAAGCACAAACATTTAACTTTTGCACCTGTGTGCTTTTTCCTTTTAGTCTGAAAGTGACATCAAATGGGATGTTTAAAATGTTTTGCAAACAGAATATATACATGTAAATCGAAATTTTGCAGTTTTTTATTTATTTATTTTTTGGTCTTAACCAGTTTTAGGTTACAAATGTAACAGAGTGTCATCCACGTGCAACTGATTTCTGCTTGAGGTGCAAAACACTCCAGAGGATACAAACAGTTTCTACTCTCTTCTTGGACTGTGTGTTCCTCTAAAGATGAAGGTGCCACTGACACAGACTGACACACTGGCAAACAGCGCGCAAGCTAGTCTGCGGTCATGCTCTCCTCCTCCCGGTCACGTGGATGCTCCAGATGACTGCTGTTGCACAGTAACACACACACACACGCGCGCAACGTTACTCTCGGCTATAAATACACATGCTGTCTCCTTACATGCATAATGAAACATGCAAAGTTCTCAGAACACACACACACACACACACACAGACACACACTCATCTACTGACTAAAGTGCAGCACTTTCTAATGGAGTGAACTTTTCAATTATTTAAAATTAAATTAGGAGGAAATAAAATGTACTTCTTTAGTTTTTTTCTTGCTTTCCTTTTTTAGAAGAATATCTAAAAGTTTAAGATCAGGTAACTGATGCCCAGGTGAAACGGTAAAACACTTTCAGGATATAAACACACACACACACACACACACACAAAACAAGTCTCGACAAGCCTGATGGCAACTGTTATCAAGGGCACAATAAAGCTTTGGCCTGACCTTTCATCTCAAACCAGTGGATTCGTTTGTTTGTGAGTGATGTTAAAATCCCTTCTGAAGCTCAAAATACGAACTGTTATGTTCACATCTGTTTAAACCTTAGCATCACTGGCTGGGAATAAAAACTGAAACGCACCACTGGCAGGCACTACAACCCCCCACTCGCCCCATTTTCAGGACTGTGAGGCAGAGGAGTCTTAGCGGCGGAGCAGCTCATTCTTCTTCTTTACCCCTGCAGGAGGAAGTAAGCCGCCTTTATTTGGGTGCAATCTGCTGCAGACAGTTAAATGGAAATTGGAGAAGGACATGTACAGAGCCGCTCAGTGAGACACTCGGTCCCACCCCGTCTGTGTGTCTGTCTGTTTCCAAACCACATCCTGTTCTGCTGCAGTCATGAACTGTGTCAAAGATCAAACTGAAGAGTCAAACACTTCCTGCTTGATTCATCCAAAACAAAAATACAGGAGATGCCAGAGTAAACGATGTAAACATTTATGCCTCTATTAGTCATTTCCTCCTTAAAAGATTTATATTGGTGAAAATATGTGTGTGTGTGTGTGTGTGTGTGTGTGTGTGTGTGTGTGTGTGTGTGTGTGTGTGTGTGTGTGTGCGTGTGTGTGTGCGCGTGCGTGTGTGTGTGGGTTACTGGGGTCCTGCCCTCTGGAGGTCCCACTGGCACACCCCATAGACACTAGGGGCTTTTATAGGAAAGTCTTAATCCAATAAGCCATTTATCCATGGACTGGGAGCCACGCTTTGTTTCAACAGCCAAATCAATAAAAACCCACAAGGGAACCAGGCAGTAAAGTGGGGCAATTAAAGGAATATCTTCCTGTTGTTTTTTTGTTGTTGTTTTTTTCTACAAGATTCTTGATTAACACTGTGAAAGAATACAACTGGACTTTGTTTCGGATCTATATGTTCAGTTCTTCACTAGTTCTCAGAAAAACGCCTGGCCTTGTCAAACGCACAGGGCAGGCTGAGTACAAGATCTTTTATTTTCCTCTCGCTTTGGCCTTGCACAACGAGATAAGAGATCATAAAACACAGAAGCCCCCGGGACGAGGACAGGTTTGACAGGTGGCCGGTCAGACAATCATGTGACGAAGGGAGGGGGGTTAAGCAAAGAGCCAAGACAAATAAGGAGACAGACAGACAGACAACATGTGACTGTCAGCCTCTGTCCTCAGAAAGACACACACAGAGAGGGCAGATAAGGACACGTACCTCAGAAATGTGCCTTGGCTTCAGGCACCGAGTACACTTTTTGTAACACAAGGGCCCTGAGTCTAGACGGCCAAACATGCACACTCGTCCCTCCTCCACACTAAAGTGTTAAGCTCCCTCCTGCACAGCTAGAGTTCCAGTCAGCCATCTTACAAACATGTTAGCTAAAAACCAACGGGCCACAGTCTGATGAGAAATTATAGCAGAAAAGAAAACTAGTTATAAAAGCAGAGATGAGGAATCAACTCTTTGCTTACAACACTTCCCTAAAAAGCATCTCTTCATTTCATTCATTCAAGCTTTCTATTCATTCTCCTCTCCTTCCTTCTTTTTTCTTGCTCCAGATAGGGATTTCTCTTACAGATAGAGTGAGACGCTCGGTCATCCGGGAGGGGCTCGGAGTAGATCCACTGCTCCTCCACATTGAGAGGTGCCAGTTGAGGTGGCTCGGGCATCTAGTTAGGATGCCTCCTGGACGCCTCCTTGGTGAAGTTTTCCAGGCACGTCCAACCAGGAGGAGACCTAAAGGAAGACCCAGGACACGCTGGAGGGACAATGTCTCTCACCTGGCCAGGGAACGCCTTGGGATTCCCCTGGAAGAGCTGGCCCAAGTGGCTGGGGAGAGGGAAGTCTGGGCCTCTCGACTTAGGGTGTGGCCCTCACGACCCGACTCCGGATAAGCAGAAGAAAATGGATGGATGACAGATTGACCAACAGCACCCCGCTGCAGTGATGAAACATCACTTCAAGACACTTTGAGATGTACTTCCCCTAAGGATGTTGCATCATAGGCAAAAAGTACCATCGGTGTGAAGCAGAGTGCATTCTTACAGACGGCTTTTACTGCTGACTTTCAGACACGTTCCGAGAGGAAATACGAGCAAACCTTGTGAAATTCATACATAATATGAACATTTACTGCACATTTGAGATACTGAAATGCAATTTAGCTGCTCATCTTACTGAAGCATCACAGAAAACGATCAGACCTAACGCTCTTCCTAGATTAAGCCATGATTTAGACAAAATGATGGCTGAAACTCCTAAAAGTCATAATATCTAACCAAGCTAAGTCCTCCGTGCACCCATATCAGCATTACGCCTGCTCACACGTGCATGCAGTCCACATAAAAATCAAAGGGAGTTTGAGTCAGTGACAGACATCTTTAAAGAAAACCCTCCCTGTATAGTAAACAGGACAGCATCTGAATCACGTGCAGCTCGTCGCCTCCAGCTTCATTAATTGCCAGCGCTTCCAGGACTCACCTATGTGAGCAAACCAGGCCCGCAGAGAGACAGCAACACATGCACACACACACACACACAGATGCAAACAATTGAGTAAACAGACATCCCATCAAACAATGGCTCCATCAAACAGCTTTGTGGGAGGATGACGCCGTTTACTACAAGCAAACAAATGCAGACAGACACGAGCACACACTCAACGCTCCCAGGAGGACACGCTGACTGAGAACGAGGCCAGTGGGCCCTTGTCTTGTCTGTGGATGACTGTACTCATCATCTGAGCTTTATCGGGGCCAGCGCCGGAGTGGGTGCGCGTGAGATTTATGATCTTCACGAACCAAAAGAGAAATTCTGCAAAAATGCTTGCCATCACGGAACGATCTTTGGAGGCAGGTTCAACTTCACAATCGGGGAACAGACGTGCACACGAGTCAGCTGCCTGCTCGTCTACGTACGGGAACTTGGCTTACGATTTGGATGGATGAAAGGAGTCAGAGCGCTTGGAGACAAGAGGCGAGTGAGAGAGCTGCAGAGAGGACGAGCGTTGCTAAGCAGACTAAAAGCTGAGAGAGACTGTCGGCGAGCCAGCAACGCGCTGCTAACAGAGAAACAGAGAAACAACACAAAATGGAGACACAGCTTCGTTTTAATAAATAAAATTATTTCACAAAAAATGGTTCAGAATGCATCCTGGTGCCTTTTTTAACTGTGCTTAAAAAATCTCAAGAATTAAGCATCAATCTTGTTCTCAAACGAACCAAAGCTCGCCTCTTTCTCCTTTTTAACCAGATGTTTCTACGTCTTTTCAAAATATCAAACTGGAATGGTTTCATTTCCTGTTCTGGACCTTCTGTGAGGTCATTGATTCATAGTTTGTGTATCCGTTATTAATGTCAGCACTTAGGTTGGCTGTCACTGTCTGTACTGAAGCCAGAGGGATGCAGAGGAGAGAAGGATGGAGAAAAATGTAGAAGTGAAGGAGATAGACCAACGATGCAGTCCCAGTGCTACAAAGAGAAAGATCCACCTGGCCAAAATGCTCCCGCGGGGTACAATCTATCACAGACACGAGGAAAGAGAGGCTGTTAAATCCAAGCCGGCCCCAGGTACTCTGACTGTTCTGCGGGAAGCTCGGGTCTCATTCATATTACATGTAGGAGTGTGTTTGAAGCCTCTGCTGCTCCTCTCTGCATGAGCAGCCTGGCTTTGGCGTCCAGACCCTTCGGGTTTCTCTCTCCCTCAAAAACACACACAGCTACAATGCTGCAAATCCATCAGCTTTCATGTCACCACGCGCTGTTTTCTGAGAAAGTTTCTGATAATCATTCCTTCCTGACTCCTGCAGCGAAAACCCCTCTTTATATATAAATATAGATTCCTAAATGTGAATTAATAAAGGAACTGAAACACTCGCAATCTCCCTCATTCACACACACACCGACATCTGAGGCGAGCCTGACAACAGACCAAGACGAGCACGTTTGGGTTTGGAAAATCTCATTCTGGGTTGAGTCAGAGCTCCAAGTGAACACACCTGGGCGAAGATCAAACAGAGAGAGGGAGAGAGACCAGCAAAGTAATAAATCTCCGTCCCGGCTCCACTGTGACGCTGATGAGTGGAGAGCAGACCGCAGCACGGATGGAGCGCCGTGACTCATGCTGCAGGACAGGACTGGCATGGCGAGGGGAGGAAGTAGCGGCTGCTGGTTGTGTTTGTGTCCGTGTGTCTGATTGCATGATCCTTTGACTGCCTTTAGGAACAGGCTGTGACATCTGTGCCGTGTGCTTTTTTTTTAATGAGAGAAGTCATCATATGATTCACCAACTCGTGTTTGATGACACAAGGATGTAACAGCGAAGCTCACCAGTGGATTTCTTTTCAAATAAAGATCCACATCTTAATCAAAAGGAAGAAATAAGGAATCCTGCCAAAAACGTGCATCATTACACCGAGGGCTACAAATCTTCCTTCAATGTGAGTCACCCTAACGAAATCTGTTCTGCATGTGGCCTCATCTGGGACCAGGATGTGTCTCAGACAGTTAATTTTCATAGCAATGACAAATTGAATGTCTGGCGTTACAAAGTGCACATGTCATAGGAACTGGTTAAACTGTAGCCAGACTGTAAAACCACAAGGCAGTGCTGCACTCTCCGAAGGATAAAGTCAAGGGTAATGAGACTGTCATGGCCAAGTCTCCCCGGCAGCAAGGCTGTTACAATATGAGCCACTGCGAGGGCGGAAGCAAATCTCAAAATAAATGAATAAATAAGAGCTGCTTGCTCAATAAGAGTCCCTGTGCAACTTGGAGATACTCATCTATTAGCTCCAATGTATGGATGGTGAAGTGCACTCACCGGTTTCAACACACGCAGCCACTAATCGGGCTTCCATAGCTGAAGCACACTCAACTAATTGCAACAGGAGGTCAACAATTTTGAAGACAAGTCTTGCTTTTCAGCTGGTGCTGTGAAGAGCCGAGAGGCTGAATATCCAGATCTAGAGGTCTTCTATTCACGGGATCTAGATGAGCTCGTTTTAGCGCCCGAGGGACGTGATGAGGCAAAGAAAACAGTATGTCTGCATGTGTGCATCTGCCTTTAGAAATATCAGCGAGACAGATCATTCCCATGAGCGCCGTTACCGCAGGAGGGAATAACAGCAAGATAAACACATCAGCGTCTGGCAACGCGGAAACACAAAGTAATAAAGGACCAGGCGAGGAGCAAAATGTCACTTGTTTCTGCCTCAACTATGCAGCCTGCTTCCCAGTTGCTAACTTTACAGTCTTGCCTAGAGCAACATCACTCAGGCCCCTTGAGAGATTTACAGGGTATGATAGGGTTTGAAGTTACTGGAGCAAAGGTGAGAATAAAAAAATAAGACTTAAAGGGTGGCGAGAGCTTAGCAGGGTTGCACCCTGGGAGTTTTTCTGTTTGTCTCGACTTAAGGTCAAAACCAGCAACAAGGATGTGATAGCACCTAACCTGGTGAGCTTTTAAGCATGCGTGGCCCATTTGACAAAGGAATGCAGACGACTAATCCCAAACAACGCAAGAATTACTTCCACATGGAAATCACCAGGCACTGCCACACCGGCAAATCAACTACCAGCAAAGTGGGGATTCATTTATTAGTGCGGACCTCTCTTTCCCCTCATTCTTAGGTGTTTGCAGCATGCATAATTGATCAATGTGGTGGCTGGGTTTAATGTGTTGTGGACGTGCCGTGTGGCAGCCCAGTGGGACATGCCTTTGATACCCTGTTTATGTCCTTCTCTGATAGGAGCCAGGGGGAGAATATATGAGAAAATGAGTTTAAGTGCCTGAAAGGTGGTTCTCCTACGGACAGTCTCCTGGTTTCTCTGTTTATATCTTCATTAATCACGGTTTCCCCACAGGGAAGGCGGCACGGAGCTCCTTTCAAATGCAAACACGCTTTTCTGCCTGCACACAATAAACACATGCTGGCCATCTCCCACTGGCCCATTACAGTAACCCCTACTACACACCCTGGCCTCAGCGCAGCACACAACCAGCTCGTCTCACTGTCTCCCGTGGAGACCAGACAGTGGACAACTAATCTCCTCATCAGCAGGTCGATTAATTAATACTAAGATTATTCCGGTCTCATGGAAAACAGCCCAGACAAGCAAGTTGGGCGTGTAACTCAAGCCTCTTTCTCTTCTAAAAAGTCTTGTTTGGACTTGTAGCTTATTACAAACTTCACTCTTTTCACTTTTATCACCCTCGTTTAACTCAGAAACAACAAACTGGTCTGACACCCTGAGGGGAGCAGACAGCAAACATGCAAACAAGCTGTCAGTTTAGGACACTTTTAAAGTCTGCAGGAGAGTTGGGGAGGAGCTCAGCCAGTTTGTTTAGTCTGCGAGACTGCTGGCAGAGCCTTCTCTGCTGCTGTCGGGAGGGTGCTCGTTTCAGGCTTGCAATAGCACGACTCTCATCTTCAGGTGTTGAGGCGAGAAAAAGAGTCCAACTGAAAGAACGGTCAAAGCTAACGAGATGTAGCCGAGGAGCGAAATGATCGCTGCCAACCAGTGGCACATTTTTTATGTGTAGATATCACGTAAGTGACAGGCTGTGCAATGGTGCATAACTAATGCATGTAATGAAATGAGCTGGAGCTGAGGCCTGTGACCACATGAAACCCCAACCCAAAGAAGATTCTTATCTGTTTAGGACAGACTGAGGAGGGATGATTTTGGCATCCATCCAGTGAGCTAGGATGTTTTTACAGCTCTGTAATACTGGCACTGACCTGATGGTGACATACCAGAGGCCCCTAGGCTCAGCCCCTCCCACTTTGAGAGGCCCTGTTTAGCCCTTTACAACAGGCAGCAAACGTTGGCCAAGGAATGGCTGCTTGTGAACGCTCTCCCCCCTACTACTACACACAGCCAGGGTTTGTCTGTGAAAAAGCAGCTGTGTGTAACTGTTCTCTGGAAAGTACAGGGACATAAAATTATGGATATGGGAATGTTGGGTTGGAGAGATTTGTAGCTGGGGAAATGCGAGCAATTGGGCAACCAGGAGGGCAGTTCCAGGACAGATTTGTGGTTCAGCTAAGGTCGCGCAGAGGTTAATTTTCAACTCATGGGAGAGGAGAGCTGGGCCCCAAGTTCAGACGAGGCCTGTTTCATGGAAGACCACCAAAGAGTAGAGCTGTTTGTGACTAAACTGTAGCTTTTATCAGATTTTCATGTCAGTCCCACGCCACAGGGCTTCAACTTTTAATTTAGTAGACAGACAAACACAGAACGAAACTCGTGCAGCTAGCTGGGATCAACGTAACAGCATGTCAACATTTCACACCAGCCCCTCTCCAGGAATGCGTCTTCTTCCGTTCCACGTCCACCACAGCTCGCCACATTTATCAGGCACGCAGACCTGATCAATAACCGCCGGCATTTCCTCCCATCCAACTCGCAGGCGCACACAAGTGGTCTTGTTGCTTATGTAACGATTGTCTCATCGGGTCATTTGGCTGCTTGCTTTGTTCCCGTTCGGTGACTGGGGCCTGGAGGGGGCACGGACATATCCATCATCGACAACGGAACCGTCAGGTTTGAAGGGCGTGATGATGAGCAGAAGATTGCGGTGCCAGGAGCAGATTGCAAGTAAGGAGGTGAAATGCATGAAGAAGAGAAGACTGATTAAAGATGGAGATGGAGGAGAGAACAGCAACCACAGAACGGGGAATGATTAGCATGGGTGCCAAAATCCAATTAGATTCAACCCAAGAGGAAGACTGACAGGCAGACAAGACAGACAGGAGCCAGCCAAGGAGTACAGCTGCACCACTCTGTGGTAATGAAGTCACTGGTTTCCAAATAGCAAATAGAGGAAGCCAGGGAGAGAGATGCAGCTGTCTGCCGTCTGTGCCGCAGCCCAGCCGGAGAGTCAGACAGAGGAAGGCTGTTCTCTCCGTCTGACTCTTCTGACTCCGGGCCAGAACAAGGTTACAAACAAGGCTCAGGCAAATAAGCAACACATGTTAGGGGTTGAGTTTGGGAGGGTTTAAAGGTACAACCTAAACCATCAGCGGTAATCTGAAACCAAATGAAGCAAATAATGAAACACTCATTAATTATAATAGTTATGTTAGTATTTTTTTTCATTTAGATATTTTGAAATCCATTTCAGCACACAAAATATAATCATCCACTCTTTAATTCTGTTACTTCCCATTTTCTTTTCTTTTTTTTTGAAGTACAAACTAAAATCACCCACTGACATGACGCCACCTGACGCCTCGGTGCATGAGTGACTGTCACAGCCCGTGGAAGCTAAAATGAGCTCATTGTTTGAGGAGAACTAAAATAATTTGTGCAATAAGGCTTCTGGTTTACTTCTGTCTGTTAGTGGCGTCCGTCTGGCAAACTCTATTTACACAGCAGGGATCTGTAGACAGGGCAGCGGTGCCTCCAGGCACAAGGCGCCATTTATAGAGCACAAGCCCTGAGTTTTAAATGCACCTACTCAAGCCAAACACTCCTAACAGGATATGGGACTGCTGGCCACTGGAGAAAGTCAGAGAAGAAAAAAAGAATCGACTTCCAGAAGGACGCTCTTGTTTTGCGACCGTCTCTTCTCGTCCCAAAATGAAATGGCTTGTAAATGGTAAATAAGGTCTCATGGGGAAAACGGTCTTAATTCGGGGTTAAAGCAACACCGAGGGGTGAGCCAACATTCTTCAAAGCGTGTGTGACTGCGTGAGCTGCCCGGCTGGCCCTCTGCTTACATCCAGTGGAAAGTGTGAGTCACACAGAGCAAGGAGACAGTTGGACACGGAGTCTGGAGGATGTTCAGGGTGAGAGACATGTCCTCCTCACATCCTGTTCAGTCAAACACACTTTCATTTAGCAAATACACAAACAGAATGGGTTTCACTAGAAGGGGGAAACCACGGCGTTGTGACTGAGTGAAGTGGGACTCTGAGTTCACGCTCGGTGAGCAGTTTCCGACCTTTGATACACTCATATCTGCTCCAGAGGGGACAGCTGAAGTGTCATCCTCTTTTAAAGCACGAGATCACCTGCTTCCTGGAAACTTCCAGGCTCTCTCAAGGAACGCGTCCTTTATGGAAAAATTCACTGACACGTTACTTTTTCTAATAAAGCAAAACCTTAATAAACAGCAAAGAGAGATAGGGGGAAAAAGCTGTGAAAATCACCTCGCAGAGAAGACAGCACCTCACACTGTGGTGAGACACAGGCTCCAGAAAGCCTGGCAAAGTGTGAGACAGAAAGACGAAGATGTGTCATGCTAGCCTCCAATTATCTACTCTTTTACACACATGCAGAGCTGCAATGTCTGGCACACAAAAACACAGAAAGACTCATAACCACCCCGACATTACATATGCTTGGACGTTTGTGACGCCTGTTGTCTGCGTCCGCTTCTGTTTACACTCAAAATGTCTCTTTTGCCTCAGAGAAAGAATGTCTGCATCGTCCAAGAGGCATACCTTAAAGTGATCCAGAAGAAAAGGAGAGGGACGCTGGGGAAGAGGCGGGACGGGAATGCGGTCGGGACGCGAGACGAGACAGGAGACGGCATTTCCGCCACATTCACACACCGAGTTAACCAGAGATGGAAGATACTAATTATTTGTCTGTTTCACATAAACATTTGTGTGTTTGTGTGTGTGTGTGTGTTTTGGACACCTGCAGTCCCTATAAATACACCGTGTGGCCTTTCTGCTCCACAGTCTTACACACAAACAGCTAGTTTGGTGTGGATAGAGGTAAACAAACCATGAAAGCAAGGGTTGTGGTTTTCGTTTAAACGGTCGTAAAAAAAAAAAAATTCTGGATGCAGGAGTGACAAAAATATAATCAAAACAATAAAGACAGGGGTGCACGAAGCTCAAATGAAGGTCAGGAATCATAAAACACTCAGTGGCAGAAAAAAATTAAAATCCTGAACAGCATCCCCACCCCCCCAATCGAACATTGACTGTTTTATTGACTTTCTGGCCTTGAGGTTTTCATCATTTTCACATTGAAATATTTTTCTTCTCACTGCAGGAAGAAAAAAAGCTAAAGCATCCACTGTGGGGGACCGTAGCATTTCAAGCTCCAGTTATGAGTGGTTTTATTGCAATGAAGCAATTTCAATTTCAGGTTTGCCCGCAGGTGAACGATGGACTCCTGAAAAATGGCTTTTGCCACATCTAGAAATGCTCTTCCTCCAACGAACCCTTTTTGTTCCAGGTTGATTAACAAAAACGACGTGTGAAAAATGACAAATTCCACAAAAATTTACTCTGTTTTTTAAGCGCTACACAAATGACTAAATAGGTAACTGCTTTTAGAGTCTCTCAGAACCTCCTACTTTAGCCTTTAGCTGAGCGTCATTCCCGCTGACCTCCAGGTGACCTAAGGGAACAAATGATGCACTTCCTCCTCAGCCGTGACAGCTGATCTATAACTGTGTCTGATCTGATGATGCAGATGTCACCACTTGTCCACGGCTTCAGACACACCCAAGGTCAGGGCTATTCAATTCCGGGCCTCAAGGGCCGGTATCCAGCATGTTTTGGTTTTATTGCTGCTTCAACACGCCTGATTTCAATCAGCAGGTGATTAACAGGCGTCTGCAGAGCCTGGTGAGCTGCTGCACAGGTGATTCAACCACTGAACCTAGTGTGCTGGACTAGAAAAACCACTAAAACATGCTGGATACCAGCCCTCGAGGCCTGGAATTGAATAGCCCTGCCCTAGGTCATAAATGATTTATGTAAATGCCAACCATAAGGTAGTCTCCCACCCATCAAAAAGAATGAAAACGGCTTAAAAAAGGCCTACTGAGATTTTTGTGCATAGAAAACATGCAGAAACACAAACAGCTGACACCAAATGTTACCGTTAAAAGGTGAACTTACTTTGTCTAGCGACCTCTTCAGTTGATAATGGAACTTCTCTTTGACCTCGTCCAGGAGCTGCTTGAGTTTGGGTTCCTCGGGCGTCCCCTGGTACTTCCTGGCAAGTTGCAGATAGCATGGCCACTTGGCTGAATCAAAGCCCCAGTGGCAGGTCCTCTTATCGGGTGACTTGTGTGAATGCATGACAAACTTCTGAGGTGAAAAGAGCAGCTGGCACTCGACACACTGGATGCATGGTGCCTCAGGCTGAGAGTAGAAGTGGGGCACGAAGAGACCTTGGCACTTCCCCAGACACTGGTGCTCCACCTGGAAGCTGGCCTCGCTCTCCTTCAGCAGGCCCTGGACCGACAGCTTGCCGCTGGGATCGGCGGGCAAAGCTGCCCCGGGACGCAGGAGAGCATTGCACAGCCGCTGCGCATCAGTCAGCGTAATGAGGCCGCAGGACGGCGCGTTGAACGGTAGAATGCCCAGAACCTTTAGGATGTGCAGCTGCTCTGCGTCGCAGCGAGAGCAGTAAACGTACAGCTCGTCGCACACCGTGTTGATCTGCTGCAGCGAAAAGTCACGGAGCACAGAGTTGAGCACCTGAGGCAGGCACAGCCTTTTCTCCCCACCAACGACAAAGCAGGAGATGGACTCTCCTTCCAGTAGCGAGTGGGTGAGTTCAGTTGAGCTGTCACATGGAACCAGTAGAGGGCCCCCTCCTAACACAGGAGGGGAGGGCAGGGGGGGCATACCAGCAGAATGCTCATGGCCAGTTCGGGCTGAGAAGGCAGCTGGGCCCCCGAGGGAGCTCTGGCTGCTGAGAGTAAACTGGGCCAGTGTGTGTTTGAGGCCAGGACTCAGGTCCAGAGCTTTACCTGAGCCCATGACATGCATTTCAGCCCGGCCCTCCACATCCATGTCAACATCATGGTGCAGATCCTCCATCTGCTCCCTCTTCACTTTAGGAGTTTTGGTGAGGGGATCCAAACCACGCCGCTTCAAATTCATTTCGGCCATCAGTCGCTTCTTGATGGGTGCGTCTTCCATTCGCTCTCTGTACAGACGCTTCATGTTGCCCTTGAAGGAGGTCAAGTCTTTGAAAGGAGTTTTCAAACTGGTCTGGGTGCTGGCCATGTCCAAGCACAGGGTTACAGTCGCTTGTCTCCTGTTCTTCTGACTGTTTCTCGTTTTCCTCTGGCTTCTCACCCCCTGGAGTCTTTTTTTAAATGACGCAAGTCTTCATGATGGTTAGGTTGTCTAGGTTCTGATCTGCTGCCTGAACATGAAAAATGAAGCAATTTAGAAAGCAGAAGAGACAAAAACTTTAAATTCCAGTGTCATCGAAAGGTGTTATGACCAGTGTTTTAGGTTTTATGCCTTCCCTGTTTGGGACTTCAGAGGCTGTTATTATGGTCCAAATAAACCAAATGGCAATTACCATACTTCACACAAACACGAGGCTTTTCTTAGCTCTTGCAATTGAACCCAAGAGGAAATTCAAATTAAGGTTTCAAGCACAAAGTGAGAATTTTAACAAACCGGTTGGCTGGGATTTGAAATTCACCACCCACCCGGTTCTCATTACATTGTTAATGAAAGGCAAATACACAATGGTCAGGGGGGGGGGGGGGGAAACATTTCACTTTGCAAATGTAAAGTGTCCTTCCCAGAGCCACACCATGCCATCCCCCATTCGTCTGTTCACCCATCAACCCCATGAAGAACATGATAAAAGCGTTACCAGCGGTCAACCCTCCCCGCCTCCCCTCTTTGGTCCTCTCACAGCTTGACATGCAGCAGCACTACGGAAAAAGCAGCGTTCACCCCTTTATTTGATATATACATCAGCAACCTGATCATCATTTAAAACGCAGTGTTGACCGTGGCCACTGCTGCACTAAGACACGAGACACGGCAGCTTTAACCCATTTCAACTTGGAGAAATTTGGATTTCCATACGGTGAAATGCTCTAAATGCAATTTTTCGGTCTTGCAAATGAACATAAAAGATGCAGGTGTGTGTTTTTAAGACATAAAAAATAGTATCCCGTTTATTTTTCCCCCAGAAATCAGGTAAAAACGCAGCTGCGGAGAAAATCTTGAATTTGCAGGTTGATGCGTGAGGGCGTTTTAATGGCAAACCCCCACCGTGGGTAGACTCGAATCTACACGGCAAATCACCGACCAATAAGTGAGGATCTTCGGGGGAGCCACCTTCGGCTGGGATCCCGCTGGTACCAGACAGAAAACGAGGCGCGCGACTTTTCCTTAACAGAATAAACCGTGAGTAAAGTCCGTCTTTAATGTCACCCCCCATGTCTGGAACCGTTTTTGCTGCAAGGACACCGCGTATTACGCTGCTCCTGCTCCCCCTCCTCCTCTGCTGGCTCGGCGCAGGTATGCAGACAGCGCTGATAATGACATTCACTGTCTACACTACAGTCTGGTCTGGGAAGGCACCGCGCTTGTCCGTTACGCACATGCCAATTTAGTGAGGGCACGGCGGGGTTTCCGACCGCGATGTGTCCATACCCCCCCCCCCCCCCCCCCCAGCGGTTGGAAAAGCACCATTTAACACTCCGCATTCTGTCTGAGCGTGAAAATGTTTAACTAAATTACCAGGGCAGTCTGCTTTTCTTTCTCTTTTTTCTTATCTGTGATCTTCAGAAAAAGAAGGTGTAAGAATCTGTGCAACGTGAGTGTAAATCAGTGAAACCCCGATGGGTAGCGCACCCCCAGTCTCCTCGGTGTAAACTGCTGTAAACCTCCTCAGAGCACAGACAGGCTAAATTAACCCAGTTCCCACTAAAGCGGACTGACCCGACTCGGTTCCCGTCCAAACCGATGAATATTAGCCCTTATATTTATTAGGGCAGGCTAACCCAACATAGCGACCGATAAGCAGTTTAACCCTGCGGACCGAAAGCGCTAATATTACAGCAGGCTAACCCATGATAGAGAGCGATACGGCAGGCTAAAGCTGATTAGCTTCGCCCCCTCCGTCGGAAGCGACTAAACACAGGATTTCAACCGTTTATGTCAAAATCAGATCCGCTAAAAGAACTCTTATTTACCCGGTTAATAAAAAAAATCCTTCCATCCCACCCAACAGCTAACACTTGCCTGAACAGTGTGTCAGTCGTCCTCACTCGTTCGGAGTCCTCTCAGCACTGGAAAAGCCTGGCGGAGCGTCAACAAGATGCAGCTAGAAGCTCCACACTACAGCCCGCAACGTCACACTGCACACGGGCTGAGAGGCGGAGACGTCACCCGGCTGACGGAAACTATGCGGGGGTGTCTCTCGTCTGTAGGTCTGTCTGTCTGCCTGTCTCGCACAGTCTGGGACGGTTTTTTTCTCCAGCAGCAGGTAGAGCCGAGAGCAGAGCCGGGGAAACAGGGCAACTGGGTCAGAGGGGACTCAACATTGTGGCGCGGGGACTTTTTCCAGGTCGTGAAATGGTTCAAATTTGGTCCTCACTGCAATTCTTTAACACAATTGTTCATCATCATGTAAACAAATTAAAATGTTACAATTTGTAACATACACTTAATATAATTGACTTTTAAAACCCATTTTAAGATTATTTATGACTTATGTACTTTAAGATTTTAAAACATAAATACCATTAGGCAGTTCTTGTTATTTGATGGAAAGTTACGAAGTAAAAGTACTTCATTATGTACAAGTATTTCATTATTGTACTTAATTACAATTTTTCCATGACTGTAATTTTCTCGAGGTCTACTTTTTACTTTGACTCCATTACATTTTGTCCGACAGGCAGCACACTTCCAAACACACAACTCATATTCAAATGTTAGTTGAATACCTTCATTGTTTACTTTTAAGTACATTTTCAAAATACTTTTACTGAAGTCAATATTTTCTTGGACAATTCTACTTTTACCTATGTAATTTTTACTACTTTGTCTGTACTTTTACGTAAGTAAAAAAATCAAGTAGGCCTACTTCCTCTACTACTGTTATTTAGTGAGGTAGCAAGTGCAACATAATAATTTAATATATAATCACTTAATTGTCTTTCATTAAGATAACAATAATTATACAATATATATATCTTGCACCCATGTGTCGTTTTCAATGTCTGGCTCTTACAAAACAAACAAAAAAACTCATTTTATTGAGCATTCACCTTTCAGCACTCATAAAGAAACAGAAAGCAAAAAAGGAATAACCTAAATCAACAACAATAATAATGTTGATGTGCATAATTAAATGGTAACAGATCATTTGGGTTTCAGACCTTCACCTCTTTTTATTTGCACTATTTTCAAAAAGTTATTTACTCATGTTAATACTTTACATATAACATAGCAATACATTTAATAGTAAAAAGTTATATATTAAAAGTATTTAATTATATTTATTGTAACATGGTTACCACTTAAGTTTTCTGTTGCTTGATTATTATTATTTTCCTTGAGCGGTGGATATCTGCAGCATCACCCAAACTGCCAGCTGTTTTATTTATCTTGTTGGCTTCCCCACTGAGTTCACAGAAAAGCAAGAGAATAGAAGAGGACAGACTCAATGACCAAAAGCCCCCCCCCGCGCGCTCCCTTCCCCCAACCATACAGACCTGTCCTCTGCAAACGGTCAAGAGGTCATTCAGGAGGTCTATTGTGCTCTTGGAGATGAAATAAGTTAATAAAATCCAAGTAAGAATGACAGAAAACAGATTATTTTAATTATAGATCAGACATTTCCCCTTTGGTGATGGGGTAAGTAGCTTTAACACAAGTACTTTCTGAGTCTGCTCACAGAAATCACACTAATTCCAAATCTTCTCAATCTTGGGAGGTTATCGTCCTTTGTCGACATGCGCCGCTGTTTTCTCAGCTGGAGTGCACCCTGGCCGGCTGGCTGACCTACAGTCTGATGTTACACGTTGGTGAGAGCAGAGAGGCTTGATAAAGCTTTGATAAACAACACAGTTGGCCGTTTCGCCGCAGCCTCTCTCACTGGCTTCACTGACAGCAAGGTCAGCAGTTGTATTATGAGAGCAGATGTGCATACACCCTGTTCACCCCCCAGAGAACAAGAGGGACATTGATTTTCCTGTAATAACATCACTCTGTGTTCTGCGGGGAGTAAATTAATCTCATATGTGCAATAATGTGACCTGCACTGATTGTTCATCAGAGGTTTAACGCAAAAAGTGGAAGGATGATGAGCACAGAGGTGGGAGAGCTGGGACTTGTGGACAAAGTGTGGCAGACTGGTGCATTGATAAGCCTCTCCATTAGCCCCAGAGTCTGTCTAACTGTTATTGGACTTAGTACTAAGTGGACCCTTGAGGCCGACACCTCTCTAGTCGTTTTCATACATCTCGTCTACAATCAATGGGAGTTATTGAAATGTGTCTTAAGTTGTTCAGTGGATGTATGTGTAATTTGGAGGTAATGATGCTTACAGAAGTGGCAGTCTGAGGCTTCAGGCACACACTACAAAGATTTTCTGCTCTGTGATGTGTGTCAGCAGGATGTTTCTGGTTTTATCTTGCACCCATGTGTCATGTTTTCAATGTCTGGCTCTTACAAAACAAAACAAAAAAACTCCTTTTATTGAGCATTCACCTTTCAGCTCTCATAAAGAAACATAAAGCAAAAAGGAATAACGTAATTTAGGAATCGACACTCCTGAAAAGGTGCTTTATGGTAAATGTCGGAGAGTGTGATGACATCTCAACTCCTACTCTGGTTATTTTTGTTGAATCTGACAAGAAAGCTACGAAGGTAAAATGGCAACACAATCAGTCACCCGCCCATTTTAAGGTGACAGGTGACGAGGAACTACAATGTAGCCACAGCTGCCCTGGGGCACACTGACAGAGGCAAGGCCTGCCATATGCTGGCACTATAGGTCCCTCTGACCACCACCAGCAGGCAAGACGAGTTAGGTGTCTTGCCAAAGGAAACAAAAGCAGCATTCTCTGGTGGGAGCTAGGATCAAACCTGCAATCTTTCAATCACTGGACATCATGCTCTACCCCCTAGGCTACTGCTGCACCTGGAAGCAGTTGAAGAAAAATAATAAGTTAGCTTTTTCTGTTGGTATCATGGTGGAGCATGGAAGTAAAAATAAGAGAGTAATGTCTTTGGAGGTGAAGCAAAGAGCTACACCCGGAGTAGACATTGGCGCGGCCGAAGCTAGTTTGAAGGAGCTAAAGGAGGCTACAAAATCAGGGACTGATGGTGACCTGGCTTTGTTGCTACTGGACTTGTAAGTAATCATGTTCAGTGCAGATGTTTTACATTGTGGTTTATTTTAGTATTTGTGGGCTCATGTTAGCGTTAGCTTGTTTTTTGTGCTGGTGGCATCAGGGTTGTTTATGATGGTTGTTATTCCACTTTCAACTAGCAGGATGAAGGAGCAGGAAACTGCTCATTGTTAATGATCCCCACCCCACCCCTTCCCAAGAAATATTTTATGATTATATGACATATTCTGTCATAATATAACCATTCCACAAAAAAGGATTAAATATGTATTTTACTTTAAATTCCAGTGTAAAAAAACAATGTCAAATGGATCTTTACTCAAACTAAAGACTGAGCTCTACAACCTCTGGTCACTTTGCTTCCTTTGAACTGCAGCTGATTAAAGTCGGGCGTAAGGACCCGTTCTACTGTGCTGTGGTCTATCGTCCACCTGGTCCAAACAGTTCTTTCCTTCAGGAGTTTAGTGACTTTCTATCCTCCACTGTGAAGCTGTCCAGACTGGTGATTGTTGGTGACTTTAAAATCCATGTTGATGATCCCTCTGATCACTTTGCCATGAATTTCTCCAGCCTTATGGACTCCTTCAGCTTTACCCAGCATGTTTCTGGCCCCACACACACCAGGGGGCACACTCTAGACCTTGCTTTTACCCTGAGTCTAAATGCTGACAGTGTTTGTCCTGAGGACGTTTATATTTCAAATCACCATTGCATTTTCTTTAACTTGTCAGTTTCTGCGTCCCCACCTCCTGCTCGCCGTATGGTTAGTTCTCGTTTTCTTAATGAGAGCACAGCTAGCAATTTTTCTGCTGCTTTTGATCCACCCCGTTCTTCTGATAACGACCCAGATTCCTTAACTTCTCAGTTTAATGATCACTGCCTCTCCATTCTGGACAACATCTGTCCTGTCAGAACCAGATCAGTTCCTGCAGTGAACCCTACTCCCTGGTTTAATGACGGCCTTCGCAGCCTGAAGCGCCAATGCAGAAAAATTGAGCGTTTGTGGAAGAAAACCCATCTCCACGTCTATCTGCTGCACCTAAAGAATCTTCTGACATCCTTTAACTCTGCAGTCAGAGACGCGAGGGTTTCCTATTTCTCCAACCTGGTGTCCCAGAGCAAAGGGAACCCCAAGGTGCTGTTTAACACCATCAGCAGCATCGTGTCTCCTGCCTCTCCTACAGCCTCCATCCACTCTGTTGCAGACTGTGAGAACTTTCTGTCTTTCTTTGTGGACAAAGTCAATAAGGTTAGATCTAGCATCTCTCCTTCAGCCTTATCGCCGCCTCTCCCGACTCCAACCAGGCCCATCATCCTAGATAGCTTTGCTCCTGTTTCTCTGCCTGAGTTAACCAAACTAGTTAACTCTATGAAGACCTCTGCATGCCCCCTCGACATCTTACCCTCATCTTTGTTTAAAAGTGCTTTTCAGTCCATCGGTCCCTGCGTGCTCTCTATAATCAATGCTTCTCTGGTTTCTGGTCAGGTCCCTGCTTAGTTTAAGAATGCTGTAATCCACCCGCTTCTTAAAAAACCGAGTCTCGACCCCTCTCTCCATAGCAGCTTCAGACCCATCTCTAAACTTCTGTTCATCTCCAAGATCTTGGAAAAGGTTGTGGCTAAACAACTCACAGCTGCTCTTGATGAACATAACATCTATGATAGCTTCCAGTCAGGTTTTCGTAGAGCTCATTCTACTGAAACAGCTCTTCTTAGGGTCTCTAATGACCTTCTGACTCACAGTGATGCAGGGGACTGTTCTGTTCTGGTCCTGCTGGACCTGACTGCAGCCTTTGACACTGTTGACCATCACCTGCTACTGGAGAGGCTGAGAGACTGGGTAGGCCTATCAGGATCTGCTCTGGAGTGGTTCTCCTCTTATCTCTCTGAGCGCTCCTTTTCTGTGGCCGTCTCCAAGTTTAGGTCCTCCACCACCTCTCTTACCCATGGTGTCCCACAAGGTTCTGTGCTGGGGCCTCTACCCTTCCTCCTCTATCTGCTTCCTCTTCAGCACATCCTGAGCTCCTTCAAAGGAATCTCCTACCATCTTTATGCAGATGACATCCAGCTGTACATCTCCTTTAAGCCCCATGAGATGTCTAAGCTCCAGCTGTTACACACCTGCTTAGACTCTATTAAAACCTGGATGGCTGGGAGCTTTCTTCAGCTGAATGAAGATAAGACTGAGATCCTCATCTGTGCCCCAGACAAGCTGGTTCCCAAAGTCAGAGACTCTCTTGGTCAGCTTGCTTCCCACACCAAACCTTCAGTCAGGAATCTTGGCGTGACCTTTGACCCAGCTCTTACCCTGGATTCTCATGTCAGTTCTCTTGTTCGCTCTTCCTTCTTCCATCGCAGGAACATTGCTAAGCTGAGTCCCATTCCGTCCCGCTCTGAACTTGAGACTGTTCTCCACATCTTCATCTCCTCACGCTTAGACTACTGTAACTCTCTTTTCACGTGTCTGAGCAGAACCTCCCTGAACCGTCTACAGGTGGTTCAGAATGCCTGTGCTCGGCTTCTGGCCAAGTCCTCCAAACACACTTGCATCACCCCGCTTCTCCTCCAGCTTCACTGGCTGCCAGTCAACTTCAGGGTTCATTTCAAGATCCTGGTTCTAGTCTATAGGGCCTTTCATGGACAAGCACCATCTTACATTGGTGATCTTCTTAGTCCCTACACCCCCAGCAGGTCCCTGAGGTCCAGTGACCAAAGCCTACTGGTTGTGCAGCACCAGGCTAAAGACCAAAGGTGACAGATCATTTGCTGCTGTGGCTCCCAGACTCTGGAACTCTCTCCCTGAGCCTGAGATCAGTGGACTCAGTGGTCTCCTTTAAAAAGCAGCTGAAGACTCACTTGTTCAAGCTGGCTTTTGTATGACCTTCATCAACCCCTATCTCCTTGTTCTGCTCTCCCCACCTATTCCACCTTCCTCAGGATCCACTGATTTCCCTCTTTCCTGTTCACTCTCTCTCTTTCTTAACATTTTTTTCTTTTAAATCACAATTGTCTATTTTTGCTCATTTAAAATATATTTTTAAACATTTTCTAAATGCTTTTTTTATATTTTAACATTTTTTTGTTTTTGTGAAGCACCTCGTGATTTTTATCTTGAGAGGCGCTATAGAAATGATATTTTCTTCTTCTTCTTCTTCCTCATCTCAATCAATCCATCCTGTTCTTCTAGTATCTGTTTGATACAGTCTCCCTAAAAAGATACAGCACTCGACTGACCTACATTACGTTCAGATTCTTTATCAAAAAAAACAACATCAGTGTTGTTACTGTACATGCCATTTAAAATGACCCTGGTAGGAAATGGTCTGATTTAAGATAGTCGTCCAACAGCCTGTTAAAGAGACAAAATCAGAGCTGCTGGCACTAAAATGACTGATATCTCTGTCGGCGTACACAAACGGCATGCTGTGACATCAAGAGCAGTTTGGAAAGCTTTATTTCATTTTAAAGATTTATATACACTGCTCCTCTACATGCTTCATGCTCATTTGATTCTTGTGATGGTCATTAATGCCAAGAGTCTGTAGATTAAACACATGTTTCTCTTACATTTAACTATATTAATACAATCATTAGAGGAGCACACTCCAGTCTGTAGCCAACAGCAGACGCTTGAGATCACTCATGGATTTGCCGCAATACAGTCTGAAGCAGCATTAAATGCAGTACGATGGCAGTGCCAAAGGGAGAGCTAGCCTAAAGTGTGGTGTGTGTTTTTAAGGAATAGCATTTAGCACCAAGTTTGCTGCAGCTTAATTAATCCCTTCAGGGACTGACAGAAACACCCAACAAGATAAATGCAATTAGAACAGGATGTTTTCCCCTAGTTCCTCCTCCGTAGTGCATCATTAATTAAACAAGGTTAGTCTTCCTCGTGTCTTTTGCAGGACTTTGTGCCTGGAGAGAAGCACCCCTGTTCTCAACCAGGGAGGGCACAGGAACAATGTCAAACACGCCATCAAGGGACTCGCATACACATTAATCCTAAGTGAGGGAAAATGCTCTGGCCTAATTTAGACAACATGCAGTGGTTTACTGGATCTAAAACAGCTTTATTGTTTTTGACACATCATTTCCATCATTTATCACCTCACTCAACACTTGTGAGGGCAGAGAGGAGGGCTAACAGGCCGGTGACCTTTTCACCCCACAGGGAAGACCAGGCCTCTCTAAAAGCCTGGTGGAGCTCACGTGTCCAGACATCGACAGGGGAGACCGAAGGGCACTGCTCAAGCTTAACACATCCAGTCTAATTCTCTTCACACCAGGATGCCCATATGGGGGGTTGGGGAGCTCAGGTTAAGTCTCTGCAGCAAAATGACGCATGACAGGAGAAAATGCCATGTGGTGCAGGAGCCCGAGATGTCAACGAGATCCGGTTTTAGTAGGTCAGTTACAGGGACTGGTCCTGCATGGGGAAGGTTTATAACCAAATGTAAGAAAAAAAAAACTGAATGACTTTGGTGCATTTGCACAATATCATACTAAAGTATGAATTCTAACAACTTTAGCAGAAATCACAGTATCATTGCAAATTTTTTGCCGTTTTCGCCTACAAATCATTCAAGTCACTCACAACAGGTTTCTACATCCAATGTTTTTTTTAATACTAAAAGATGAAAAATGGAAAGCAACATGCATTCCTTCCAGGACTTTTACTTATGGGATCAGTGAGTCAAAGAATCATTATATTTCAGTAAAACGTACCAAAACCTGGAATGCTGTTTAAGTGGACATTGCAAAGAAAAAAATCACGTTTTCTGTGTTCGAGTGCTTACATTTGCATTTCTAAGGCTGCTTATCAATTCAAAACAAAACACAGTCCTGCTAATTTGTTTAAGTCAGTGAGGAGTCCAGCTGGCTCGCATGAAGGGAGCTTCTCATACAAAATCCATTCTTATACACATCGGTGTGTGCCAACAAACCTGAGCAAGTTCAAAAAATTACTTTACCTGAAATCTCATCAGCTTAAAGTGCCAATTTATAATTTGCAAGTATTTGGATATCAGAGATCTTAAAATAATTATGAAATAATGATCAACTGAGTCGCATGCTGAGGTGTTAACACTAACAAATGACAGAGTAAAAACCACAATCACACATTATTACAAGAAGAGGAATAAAATGTTTATTTTACCATCTGGATTTTTTTCCTCAAATGCACTAATAATAAAGTTGTACAGATGATAAAACATCTGCAAAACACAAAACAAATACAAACAATAGTGTTAACAGCGGGTTCACACCCCATAACGTTTTGGAATAAATGTAGTGATCATTTAAAAAAATCTGAATGAACAGAAAAGTAACAATAAAGTAACAGTAGAATATGACCACATGAGCCCCAAAGCATGTTCTTAAACATGGACCATTTCCTAGTGTTACATTCAGGAGGTGGAGAGTTCAGATCTTTAAAGCTGTTTTAGAAAATCCTCACATCAAAGGTCTAAATGTAGGGCTGCAGGCTTAAAGCCACAGTTTAGGACTAAAAACTGTAGATTTAGACTGTAAACCGAGCTCTTGAATCAACAGTGTCGACAAACGAAACGACAAACATGGAATGAAGAAAATCCAAAAACAATAAGAGATTATGTTTCAGAAATATATAACAATAATACAAATGAGAAAAGATATCTGAATGTATAAATTCTATGACCTAGGACAGCACATTTTTTTGTACCATCTAACAAGTACCAGCTAGACATTTTTCATAAAAATGTTGGGTTTTTTGGTCCTGTGTGTGTATAATTCTGCGCGGCAACATTTAACCTGTGCTCGGGCATTCAGGTACTTTGTGCTATTCTTCCAGCTCATTCGTTCACAGTCTGAGAGCATCAACTCAACATTAGCGTCATACTCCAGTTTGGTTTCCTTCATTATGGGACCTGAAGCTTTTATTTTCTCAGATTTGAAGCGCTTGTCTCGTTCACTTACCCCAACTAGATGTGTAACATTTATGACTCAGATTATGTTAAATAAAATATGAGAAAATATATATTTTCATCTTTTTATAAGGCTAGTGTTATGTTTTTTTATGATATACCAGACAAAGATGGCAATTAACATGCCATTTGTGTGGCTTGAAGCTCCATCTAATGTTTTTTTTAATAATTATTTACAAATAAAATACGCATGGAAACGCCCCGCCAGCTGAAAGGAGTGGATGCTCAGTCGGCTGTGACTCGCCTCTCCTACACCCACGTACAGCAACCCTGGAAGAACGTTGCGGCCATGATGTTTACTGAATAAAGAACTGATATTTGAAAACATTTACATGGTATAAAAATAATTATGAAAGAAGGTAGAATTAAGGGCAAGTGGTTATAAATGGCAGAGTGTGAGACTGGTTTTGGCAAATAAGCGTTCTGCTGTGCACGTGTGGCCCTCGAACAAAAGGTGGATGTCGCCGGCTCGTCTCATAACCATGCAGTTTGAAGACACTGCGACGCCACGTAAACACGTACTGAAGTGTGTATGTGTGTGTGGGTGGTCTTCACAAGGACAAGCTGTCACATCTCTCACACACACTCCTCCGCAGACATCAGCAGAGGGTTGATGTACTCGAAGCCTTCGAACTCTGACTGGTCGATCTTCTTGACCACATCGCTAAAATAAAACAAAAGGATAAATGCAGCGTGAGCAGAATGACGATGAGAGCTGGAAGCCGAGGAGATGAAGAGGAAACTCACTCGTCATCGGGTGTGAGCTGGATGGGCTCGTTGGTGAACTGGGCGTCGAAGTTGTCCAGTCCGAATTCCCCTGAGATGTTGGGTTTGAACGGAGGGACCACCTGCTTCTGCTCCAGCTGAAACAGCAGCAAATAAAACAGGAATGTGACCCAAGAGGTTTTAATATAGGCTGAATTAACATTTTTAATATTGATCTGTGTGTCTTTTATTGATAAAATGGAGAGTTCACTTGCAGAAGTAATTTTTCATTAAAATAACCAAACTTTATTTGGACTGATATCAAATTAAGTAAATAATAAAATATGCATTTAAATATATATATATATATATATATATATATATATATATATATATATATATATATATATATATATATATATATATTCAAGTTGGGATATTTGTTTTCCCAATTGAAATCTTTAATATTCTTTTTTTAAAAGCTGGTGCAAAAAGCACACGTAGCACCTCATACTGCAGTGAAAATCCAGTATGACACATTTCACACGCGTAGTTCCCACCACAGAATTCATACTGGTTCCCAGAAAAATAATTTCTTCTAAAAAGCTCACTCGCTCTTTGATCAAATGTGTGTGTGTACATCAATCAGTTTAACAGGTAGAACTCATTGGCTACTTGGAAACTGGAGATGGCTCCCCCTGCAGGCCAGAGAGTAAATTAAAGGTCAGACTTTTGGAGGATTTGCATTGGGAGGGGGTGAAGGTGGAAGGGGGAGGGAGTGTAAGCTGATCTGTCCAGACACTCTGACCAACTGCTGGGTCTCTGCTCCAGACCAAACAGGGAAAAGGAGGTCATGGTGATCCCTGCTGAGCTGCCCGCTCTGTTTGTCATCCACCAGCACATGCTGGTCTGTCTTTGGAGATGAAATGAGCCTGATCCTGCTCACGTGGGCAGCTCTACATGTACAGCTGCTTGTCTGGACAGGCTTTAACAAACTATACTGTTTACATCTAAATACATTATGTTCAAATGTTGCATATGGCTGTTTCAGTGAGCTACTTTATTTCACTTGTTTTTTTTCCCCTTGATTAAAGCTGTTATAGCGAATCGACAGAACAAGTTAGGTTTTGAATGCAAACACAGTCATGAAATACTCACCCCTCCCCTCGGGTATCTTCCCTGAGAGCATTGCCAGAGGAAACAAGATAGTGCTAAACACCAGCTGCTGTTTTCTAGGTTCGTGACTTCAAATGGTGTTTTTCTTTTTTGGACTCTGGTAGTTTGTCCTAAAAAGTTGAAGTGGTAGCAGCCGGTGGTTTCTCCTGATATTATTGAGCCGAGAACCTCTCACACCAGTGGTGTTCTGTAGCTAAATATGCAAGGAGAAGAGGACGCAGGGAAGTGCGGCGTTTCGGCGACACCGACAACTGGATGGACCAAACGTGGTCCTAAACGTGTTATTGGCGGACATTTTTAGACAAATGTGAGAGAATCGCTTCATTCATTTTTTTTAATTTATTTTTTATCTTCACGAAATATTTATAGCTATACTGTTAGAACATTAAGAATAATGAAAAACAACAATTTAAGGTAATTTGTTCTCCAAATTTGCCATTGCAGCTTTAACATTTTTTTCTAGACTGAAATATTTTCCTGGATCATAGGAAAAAATAAATAAATCAGACATTGATTTTAGATCATAGTGATCACTGTCACTAAATAAAATTCATTCATTGCTGAAACTGAAAGCAGGAAGTTTAAACCCGAGTATTTCTGGTTCAGATCACATTTCACTGATATTCTTTAGAGATGTATTCTGATACGTCTCGCATGTGAGGTGCCGACTTCCTCGACTGTGTCCCACATAAAGGAATTGCTTACGAAGAAACAATACACATAATTACACATAGTTAAAGGAAAACTCGTGAAGAAAGTCAAACGTGGTTTTCAGCATCACTGACCAAGATTACAAACCACTGTTTCAGAGGAAGTTAGAGCAGCCTATCTGAATACTGGAACCTCAGTGGGTTGTTCAAACTTTCATTCTGAAGTTAGAGTAAAACCATTGCTAAAAATAGATTTCATTGTGCCTTTTTATGAACATGAACCACAGACAATTCAGACATCCACAGCTTAGTATTTTAACTCTATATGCACCATCTCTACTATCCATCTCCTCTAATACTGTTTTCCCATCTTTGGTGTGCGTGGCAGCCCATGTGTTAGTCATCCTGTCTGCTGTTGTCAGCCTTTTGCCTGGCTTGTTTGTCTGCTTTCAACAGGGATATGAGTCTAAATCCATAGTGGCTACACCTGCAGGACATGACAAGAAATATATTTTGGCCCTCTGCTGTCTAAATTACATGGTAAACGGTTCCAATTTCACTCATTTGGAGTTATTAATAAAATAACAACAACTATGTGAGAAGATAGAGAATACGGTATAAAAGAGAAAAGGCAAAAATCTCTAATCACTCACAAGATCCCAGTCAACGTTTCGGAAGAACGGATGGCCCATGATGTCGGCGAAGCCTGTCTGAGGGTGGCAGCCCAGACGCTCCTTGGGATCCTGCGGGAGTGAAGATAAGAGGGTGAGAGACGGTGGGAGATCAACCCACATGTCAGAAAACCAGCAAGAAGAAAGAAAAATGGAAGACAGTTTGTATGGGCAGTGGAAAAGATGATTTTTAATAAAAGGAAACATGAAAGAAAAAAATCCTGCAAATGTCTTAAGGATGAAGACCATTTCTGTCTATAATTTACTCATTTTATGTTGAAAAGATTGTGTATGACTGAAACATAAAAAAAGAGAAAATAAACATTTTCCTATTAGATTTAAAAACTCATGTTTCCCCTGTCTTGATATCAAGGTCTTTGCTCATCGAGTACCAGTTTCAATAATCATACCTAGTTATGCACAGCTGTTACATAAACAGAAAGAGAGGCAGTGATCACAAGAGGTCAAAAAAGTAATTTTATTATAAACAAATATGAAATGACACCTGAGCTGATGGACTGCGTTCCACCATTGACCAGCAGGGGGCGACAGTTTCGATTTATCGCCACAGTTTCACATTTTTAATGCATTTACAATGTTAAAAGTTAGCCAAAATCCCAATAAAGCATAAGAAAAATGAATTTGTTGTTTGCTACACACCGGTTTGTTTAAATACTACTCAAAATAATCAGCCCAAACAAAGATCTCCAGAGAGCTCAATAACAAAAATAAACACAAAGTACTAAAAGTAAAGAAAATGCTTGAGCAGGTTAGACAGAAAAAAGGAGGAACCACGTGGAGATCACAGGCAGCTAGCAGGGCCACCACAGTGTATCTCCCAGCAGGAACAGACATTGTTTAAGACCAATAACGACCCATCTAATCCCGTCTTACCTTGTTGAGGAATCCCTTTAGAACGCTGGCAGCTTTGACAGACAGCGAGCGAGGGATTCGGATCTGTTTTTCCAATATAACTGCAGGGGGTGGAATAAGAGGACACATTGAGATAGACTTTCCTGGTACTACTAAAATGACAAGTTCCTGACACTGCTGCAGCTAGGAGTCCAATATTACTCATACTGATTCATACAGTGGTCTCCAGTGATGGATGCTGTGATAAGATGTTTTGAATTATGCATCAAGTCAGTAAATCCAACACCTCAGTGGCTATTCTAAGAAAACAAAACACATACTGAGACCATATTTATGATGAAACAATGGGAAAACACATATTTTCACACGTTTCCCTGCAACAGATGGCATGCTCCTGGTACAGACAGAAGCCGTTATAAAGGTGTCAAGAAAAAAGTGTTGCATGCTTCCACACAGCAGGTTGTAGCTGAAAGACGTAGCTGCGTGTGTTTTACCTTGGAAGAGGTAGTCTTCTGTATTTTGGTCGGGGTTGTCAGAGCTACCGACAATGTCGAACGGCGATCGTCCCGCCATCATCTCAAACATCAGCACCCCCAGTGCCCACCAGTCCACGCTGAAACCTGAGACACACATTTAGTTTGTTACAGCTTACATTTAATGCAAAAATAATCCAAGATTTGTTTAAAACTACAAAAAATAAAAACAAGAACATTGGTGTCAACGCAACCACTTTTTTCAGGAGAAAAAAATCTGTGCACGTGCAGTATGAAAGCCTACATCTGGCTGCACAAACCAGTGTGAGAATAAACCTTTATTCTGTACATAGACCTAACTTTTTATCCAAAACATTAGGATCTCTAGTGATTTACTGCAGTAAATCTGATGGTAAAAACTAGGAGTAGACCGATATATCGGTCAGCCACTATTTACCATTTTTTATACATCAGCATTGACCGATATATGTTTTTCGTAAAGCCGATTTTAAGTCAGGCACATCCTCAAGCAGCCCGGTGCAGTTGCAGAATTGTATTTAAATGCATTTTTACGTATACTAATAACATCTGCATAACAAATACTATAAATTTACTTAATTTATGTGTCTGACTTTAACACTGAGCAGTGCACGAAGATTTAACAATTTGTTAAATTCGGAGTTCAAAAACTCATTCAGCTTCAGAAATTTTGTGCATCAACTGATGTAATCAGTAACATCTTAAAGGGGCATTATGGAAGTTTGACAGCCAAAACATGTATAGAAATAATAAATGTCTTCTTCATACATTCTCCTGCAATGCCCTGGTCCTGTAGAATGAGTCCTGGCATTTTTACTGTGATTGCCTGTTTTTCTGTAAAATCACAGAAAAAGAGATCTGCTCGGGTCGAGCAGGCTGCTTCATGCGCGTTGACGCTCAGGCGTAGCCCGTAGCATTTGCTATCCGTAGCTTTAGCAGCAGAGTGAGGTAGTGCCAACTCAGCGACTTTGTCGCTGTTCCTAACGCCTAGTGACGAACCTAGCTACATTTCTGAGGACCCTTAGCTACTTTCTTCTAGATATTTCCTGCAAATTAGCAACAAAATAGCCATTTTCACTCCGAACTGTTCTTTGAACGTTATTTCAGCTGTCATCAGGAATATAAATATTACAGATACAAAAGACGTCACTGGTGCTATAGCACATCCAGTAAAGCCGGGCGTACACTGTGCGACTTTTTCACTTGCAGCGTTCAGCTTCAGCTCAAACTGTACGGCTTCCTCGCAGGGCAGATCTCACGAGTCATGCGCTCACACTGCACGACCCAGTTCTCGGATGCGACCTGACTACTCACACTGTACGTCTGGTAGCAACACGTCGGCCCTAAAAATGTGCTAAAAATAGCAGTTTTTACTCAACACGTCAGACTTTTTTGTCTTGTTTTGCCTGTTGTCCTTCGGGAATGCTGCAGGAGGACACACAGGGATTTATGGGGGTTGGATGAGGAAAACGAAATAAAGAAAGTAAATCTGTGTTTTGTGATCAGTTTAATTTGACATGAACACGACAAACACGCTTTCTTGACAATCTTTGTGAGTAAAAAAAACGTGTAGAAACACAAACGAACAGCGTGTGTTATTAGGGAAATAGCGGGGAGCGGCGCTGATGCAGGATTGCGAATACGCCGTGAGTGGTTCTGATACTTTTTGGGTCGCAGCTGCTCGCAGCGCCGCTTCAACAGTGCGATACCCTCACGAGGGACGAGCGAAATAATAAACACGCCAGAAGTCCGTGCAACCTCACGACTGCTGATCGGCAGCTGGTCACGTGGTGTTAATCGCCTCTCGTAACCCCCTGTACACTACACGACCGCTCGGCGCAAAACTCGCCCAGATGTCGTGGATTCTCGTACGACTGGAAAATCGGCTCAAAAAAGTGAAAAGGTCGCACAGTGTACACCCGGCTTAAAACGGCGGACTCCCGTGCGGAAGACCCGGGTTCGATTCTGGGTGTGAACATAATTTATTTAGAGTTTATTTTTTACATTAGTGGTATATTTTTTTTACAGTAAGATGCCCAAATTTTTATTTGAGACTCGCCAAACGGCATTGAATTCACAGATAAAAAGATGTGTGTTCAACTTTCATTTCGGAACAATTTTTCAAGCAAGGGATGGGAATGATCTGAGCATGCAGGAAGACTGACCCATCATAAACCTTTGTCGGCTGTGCTGAAGAGAAAGGTACAGAACCAAATTATTTTATTAATTAGCTGCACGTTCTCCTGTCCTCCGGGCCTCCCACGCACGCACGCACGCACGCACACATACGGGACTGTCTCAGCTGTTATTTTCGTTAAGGAGTGTGCACGTACAGCATGTGCGCCTCGTGCACGAGCCTACTACTGAAGCTGCCGTTACGCTTTTGGCCTGAGGGGGCAATCACGAGCATAAAAATTCAAAACTCTGTAAAGTCCCTTTAACATGAAAATGTAAAAAAAACGTCTAGATATTGGCCATAAAAATGGACATATCGGCCATCGGCTGACCATGTCTCCAACATATCGACATCGGCAATAGAAAAACCAATATTGGTCGACCTCTAGTAAAAACATAACTTAGTGATCCAGGAAGAGGTGAGCAGTGATAATATTTGAAGTTTAAAAATATTTTAAAATAATTTATAACTCAACCTTGTTTTAGTTTTGAGTTCAAGGACAGGATGTGAAGTATAATCGCCAAAAAACAAAAAGAAAATTCACTGTTGTTCCCAAATGATGTGTTCATCATGGCAACTAGACGTCTGAATGGGAACAGAAATGGAACCCAGCCATTATTCGTCTCTGTGCTTCTTATTCTATAATACAATAAAAATCTGCAAAGATAAGCAGCTGATTTCATTAACTGAATTTAAGCCTTTAAAATAACTTTTTTGGGTTGTTGTGAAACTCGTCGCTATGATACCAAATCGGTTACCAAAGAGCCCTTTCTATTTTTATTTTGTTTTTACGTATATGAATTCTTGCATGCATGAGCCTCAGTCGTGATGCAGGAAGTGGTATTTAAGTGAGGCCCCTGAAACTGTCTTTGCTAAAACAATAACTTCTTAGATCTTTGAGTCATACTTGTAGATTTACAACCCTCCACCCCTTTAAAAAAATGGTGCATAGGTGTAAACATAGACAGCATTTAACTGGGAGTGTCACGGTTAAATATGAAGAAATTAAAAGAAATTAATATAATTTTTTTTTCATGTCCTGTCTGGCTGTGAAGCAAACAGAATTGATGTCTGAATGCTGGTGACAAACCTTACAGATTTACTCTCAGGAGGAGCATCAAAGCTTCTGCTTTTAATGTCACACCGGATACTTAAAACTTTATTGTTATTGTTTTTTGAATGCTTTGCAATTCCGACCAGACACGGAGACAGAGGTGAAAGAGAAAGGAAGAGACGGGGGGGGGGGGGGGGTTGGGGATTGTCCCCACGAAAATAAACATTCAATGATGAACAAGAGTCTGCTTCTAGACCTGCAGAACAAGGACACACAACAACACAACAAGAGCAAGCTATCAACTTGATGAAGAAATGTAAAATCAACATTGTTTTACTGAACAATCACACGATAATAAATCACAGTGCATTTAGTGCACAGCCTTAAGACATGTGTTGAACGTGCCCAAGTCCATACTTATGAGAGCACCATGTGAAATTCAAATCATTTTAAATAAGCAGCAGCTCAGATATTTCTCTGAAACGTTTTCTAGATGATCATCCGAAAGTGTTTCTGCTGTAATTCTCACCGTAATCCTCTCCTCTGAGTATTTCAGGAGCGATGTAATTGGGAGTACCACAGAAAGTGCTTGTCGTATCACCTGGTCTCAGCCCCTCCTGCAAACGCAAAAACATAGATCATCCACTAGAATTCACATCAGCAGCTTTCACCATGAATGACTTTACAAAATGAACAGAAAAAATATGTTAAATAAACAAAACAAAACAACCCCACCTTGCACATTCCGTAGTCTGTAAGTTTGATGTGTCCCTCAGAGTCCAGCAGTACGTTGTCCAGTTTCAAATCTCGGTAGATGATTCCCCGCTCATGGAGGTAGTTTAGCGCCAGACTGATCTCTGCTGAGTAGAATCTGAAATGAAAGAAAGAAAAAAATGCTGCGACATAAAGACAATCACTTTATTGCATTAAAATACACATAAAAGAAATTGTTTAAGCTTACCTGGCATGTTCTTCTGGAAGTTTCCTTTGTCTTTGCATGTGGAACATGAGATCGCCCCCATTTACATATTCAATAACAAAGAAGAGTCTGCAGAGAGAAAACGTGCCTTACACACCTGACACCAAGTAACAAATGTGGGGGTTTCAACATAACGGGGATCTTCCCAGAACAATAAGTGACCTCGATTATGTCCTGACCTTTAAAATAGCTTTGCTTACCAATATGTATGGGTATGTGTGTATTGTTTCAAACAATTATGACCTTTAATGACAGGATGATTTCTACCTCAAGTCTCAACGATATAAAAGGAAATCTTTGTGACATTTAAGCTATTTTTAATAAATCTAATCAAATACTCGACTATAGTTCACATAATTATCGTATAGAACTTATACCAACCAATAAATCAGGAAATCTATCAAGTGAAGCAGTGAGCAAAAAGGTCTGCACTATATGCATACTTTAACTGGTTTCATCTGACTTTGGAGAGCTCCATTAGCATTCCTCAAGACTTGTTTCTGGACACCAAACTTGTCCTGAAAATAATCAGGTGAGAGGGGGCAATCCTATCACACCTGCTTTCTGTCTGGAAACAGGAGTGGAGGCCAACCAGGAACGGATGGTTAGACGCCTGCTCAAAGACGTGCTTTTCTGTTTGGACCCAATCGATGTCCTGAAAGAGAAACACACACAGACACACCCGAATGTCAATCAGAAAACGTTCTGACATAGTGCCCTTGAACTGATAAAAGCTGAATAAGCAGCACGCTCCATCACATGTGCCAAAAAGCTTGGGGTCCACTTGTGTGGAAGGCAGCCAGCTGCAGGAGAAAAAGGCTGAGCTAGGAGAAGCAGTAGGAGGCTGCTATCGATGCTTGGACGATAATATGTTTGGACACGGATGCCACTCACGTCAACTGGGCAGGGACAGCCCGACACTTCAGCATTGATTGAGAGGCACTTGTCAATTTGTCAATCACGCTAAGTGTGCCTAATCAAAGCTAACTAGTCCTGTTGCCGCTGGCTGTGCTGCTACATGTGTTGACAGAGATCAATTTCTGATGGTTTATCTACACCTGCTTAGAAAGACCGATGGCTTTGAAGAGGTCTGTCATGTTGACAAAATGTTACACAAAACACAAAATTATTGTTCGATCACATGGGATGGGTATTGTTTATGCTAGAAATCACAGCTCCTAGTCAGCCTGCCAATTTTGAAAATTATACATAAAAAATAAAACAAAAGAGTGGCTATTAATTAAAAATGTAAACAATCTGTTTCTGTTTAATGTTTTATAAAAGTTAAATAAGTCCCTTTTACATGTGCGATCCGTCTCCCTGGGATAGATCATTACCTCGTCATCATTGACTAGCTCCTTTTTGACCACCTTCATGGCGTAGATGCGCTCCGTCTTCTTCAGCTGCACCAGCAGCACTTTCGCGTAGCTGCCTCTGCCGATAACCCTCAGCAGATCGAAGTCAGCGAGGCCCAGGCTGGCGGGCGATTTCCCCGTGACTCTGCTCCGCGCCTGGAGAGCGGGAGGTCAGATAATTAATGAAGGAAAAGAAGATTTGGTGATGACATATCACTCAAACAGTAAACAATTATTTCAGCCCAACAACATTCCTCAATATAATTTCATCTGTAAACTATCGACAGAGCTGATGATTGGGTTTGGATGCGAGGATGATTTCCTTTGGGTGGCTTTGTAAATGAAATTGAAAGCCCTCCCTGTGCAGCCTGTTGAGAATAAATCTTTGTAATGATTTCCACGCGTCTAATAAAAGCCATTATGCTGCTTTCATCAAGTTTGGCACATGTATTACAGTCCTACCTCTCTGTAAACACGACTCCCACCTTCACCATTTACTCACCCATCTTTTCTCCTGTCTTGTAATTATCTCTGTAGAGAACTAGTTCCATCTGTCTAAGCTCCAAGAGCCAAAGACTTATTTGAATTCCACTCTTTCACCTTTAATTTCATCCATCTTCATTTCTCCTGCTTCAACTAAACTACACTTTAACCCCAAACTATATACCAAACCATTCATCAGTTTCTAGAGCTAAAAGCTGTGATAAAAGGTTACTTACTTAGCTCGACCAAAGGAAATCAATATCTACCATAATGCTATGGTGCCTACGTCTGCATGCTCTCCATCACAGGAGCAGGTAAAAGGATCACCCAAATGTACGCCGTGACCAAATGGATAACAACTATCCCTTAATTACAGATTATCTGTTTTTTTCCCTTCTTGAGCAAACTATTTGTCTCTTAAGATGTTTTAATAAATACTCATCTCGTCACATTGACAAGTTGGCAGACAATGAGCCACAAATCAGCGTCTGCAAAGGCTTCTCTCACCTCTTTCTCCTCTCCGTCGTAATTCAAGCTTTCTTTGGAGTCTTTATGCTGAGGGCCTGCGACAGAGAAAGGAGAGGAAAATAAGAGCAGAGGAAGTGACAGACATAGTGACAGACACGCATAAGGAGAGGGGGAGGCCGGAGGGAGAATATAGGAGAGATGAGAGAAGAAGGAGAGAAAATAGGTGAGAGACAGTCACACACTCTGTTCACACATCAGTGCAGAGCCAGAGTAACTTGTCACTGTTTAGTAGAGGGAAAAACAAATTTTCTGTTGTTTTTGACACAAATGGAGGGGAAAGACAAAAATGTTTTACTACTGAACTCCACAACACCCTGGGAGCCTGCAAGGCTTCACAGCAGGGGTTTCAGCTACCTTTATCTTAAGCTCTCACAGTTCAGTCACCCTCTCCAGCACCTGATTGGACTTAAGTCTGGAGTTAAACAGAAACCTGTAAATACAGCCAACCACCTAATGGCTGAGGTGGTTAAAAGTCCGGCTGCAGCCAGGAAACTTTAAGCAGCACATTGCTGTTCTGTTATTCTGAAATTAGCATAAAAAACAAGAACTAGGTAGGAAATAAGTGGGAGATTAGCAAAAGTGCAAATATGACTAGGGATGTTCCAATCACACTTTTTTATTCGTGATCTGAGTCAGAGTCATTTGATTTTGAATATCTCCCGATATCGGTCCTGAACTGATATTTCAGCCAAGTATAAAAGTTGTTGTCTGGATTATTTCTTTAATCTGATGGTACCATCTAGTGGCTGACAAGCATGTCACGTCTTGACTTACTCTCATTTCTGTATTTAAGGCCGAAGGCAACGCTTCTTGTTCATGTACGCGCTCCTCTAGCCAACAATACAGAGCTAAAATACATTGTTTTACAATTATTATGCACACGTTATGTTGTGTATTCATATATTTATATTTTAAAGACTTAGTTGTCCGAGAAAGGTCGCACACCTGCATCAACCAAAGTACGTCCTTAAATGCTAGAGCACGTTCTGTGATTAACAACTGTAGGAAAGCTGGAAATGCTACTGGTTAGTGCTGACCGCCACTCAGTTCATATTGCATTGAGCTCTATAAGACGGGGGTGAGCTTAGAACGAAAAAAAAAAATCAATAAATAAAAAGACGTATTTTGTACATTATATCAGAGTACATAATAAGACAGTCACTTTTATGGATTTCTGAAAAATCATAATTCCTGAAAGGGAAAAATTCCAGAAAGCAGCTTTAAAATAACAAGAAAAAAGGAAAACATCAAAGTTTTCCTTTGTTTAAAAAAAATTATCATTTATGTATTTTTTTCTTTCTATATTATGTAATTTCTTTAGTTAATCTGCAAAAAACATTAAAATTAAGCCATTGTTGTTCCTCTATCTCAGGATGAATTGAAAGTCATGTTTCTTGCCTTATTAGGTTAAATCTGATCTTTTCCACCCAATTCCAATCCTTTGAAAATCGTGTGATCGGGCCTGATTTCCGATCACATGATCGGATCGGAGCTTCCCTAAATATGACTAAATGAGGGGAGACGCAACACTTAGACACGTAACTCTCTGTTTGTAATCAGCTTTTAAAGATTTACAAGGAGAATTGTTATTTTGGCATTAGATGTACAAATGAGTCTCAGAGGATCATAGTTTCATAGAAAAGAGATTAAAATAAGGACGCTTTTGAGGCTCTGATGTGCTTCAAATATTGAAAAAAAAAATATATATTTTCTACGATGCAAGCAATAACTAAAACTCGCAAGTTAGTAGGTGTGTGTGTGTGTGTGTGTGTGTGTGTGTGTGTGTGTGTGTGTGTGTGTGTGTGTGTGTGTGTGTGTGTTACCTTGGTGTTCAGCTGGGTCTAAGTGACTTTGTGGTGGGCCGGGCATTATTGGTTCCTGGACAACATTCATCATTAATTACGAGTGTGTATAAATAAAGTGTGCAGTAGATCTGACTGAGGAATTCTTTACACCACCTTCATGCCTCACACATCTCACCTGGATCATCTGTCTGCCACACTCCACTGTGACCAGTTTATGACACTTCTTGTGCACCAGCAGCTTGCAGTTGATGCATTTGTAGCCTTGTCTTCCCAGACCCCAGATTCGATCTGCACAGATGGCACAGTGGGCCCGCTGCATAGAAAGGTGCACAGAAATCAGCTGATTATGAAAAACACACCCACTTTATATTCCATAAAAACACGTTTCAGGAACACACCAACTAGCTGATATGAAATCAAACACCATGAAAGCTTTTTCAGATTCTGCTTCTATTGGACACAAAGAGTTTCTTGAGTTTTACACATCACATTTCTACAAATGAATAACTATTTATGAAAAACTGTTGCACACTTTGTTTATGAAGTGAGAAAATAATCAAGAAATATGCTTCAGGTCCACCTTTGAGACAACATTCAGAATCAAATCTCACCCTGTTAAAGCGTTTGGCCTGAAAAGCGTGACCGCTCGCATAATAAAGCTTCCTCCATCGCCGGGCGCCACGACGATATATCGACTCTGTGGAGAGAAGAAAACCAATCCTGTCAATTTGTGCATCTGCTTTTTTATTTATTCAGAATGTATGCTAAAATCTCCAGCATTTTATTCAACAGGAAGCTCATTTTTTTGCTGGAGTGTCATCGGATGCGAATAAAACATGCACACCTTGTCTGACTGTTTCTATTATAAAAAAATCCAAAAGGATTTATGTACTGCGACATCGGACCTGTAAATTATGCTCAGAAATAATAATAAAAGCTGTGGATTTACATTTGAAAAGCATGCACACAGACTAATCATCACCTATTGCATTTTTAATTTTGGCCAGTATAGTTCAATTATCGAGTGGGCTAAACAATTTGTAAATTAATCAAATTAGCAGACTGATCTCTAAGAAGTTAAAGACCTCTAAATGTTATTGATCAGGCATACTGTTCAGACTACATCACCATCTAATAAGCTATCAATGAAACACATCTTTCAATTAGCAGATGGATGTTGTTCAGCCTCTCCTGATCAACTGATCAAATCTAGAATAAATTTAAGAGGTGAAAGCAGACTTCCAAGGACCTCACCAATTTTATTTTCCCTCGTCCTTTTTCAGAATTAATGTTACTCAAATATAATTTACAACCCTGCAGAGCAGGGGGGTTAATGCAGCTGAAAACAGATCATAACTTTCTACTACCCTTCCTCGGGTCTTACAAATGATTGTAAATTAGAAAAGGGTTGGACTCACTGTCTTCTCCTGGACACGGCATGCCAGGTTTCTCAGGTACACATGGAAACACTGGAACAAAATCAGACAGAAAATGGTCTTTAGAAAGCTTTTAATTGACTGTTTGAGGCGGGTTAGACTAACAGCAGACACACAAAGGTATTTTTAGGCTACCGGGTCTATTTCCTGTTGTCCTGCCTGCTCAAGTGCTGTTGACTTTTCAATGAGTGAGTGAACAGGTGAATAAATACAAATGTAAAGTGCTCTGGAGAGCCTCTATGTCTAAACTGAGCTATAAAAGTCTATACAGTTTAACATTTATCACCTGTGGCAAAAACGCTATTGCGCGGTGCGAATCACAATGGGATTTCACTACAAGCTTGTTTTTGTTCGGCACTTACAGGAAATGAGAAATATAAACAACCTGATAGTAGAGGATGATGAGGAGACACAGATCCCCAGACCTGGAGCCGTGTGAGTCAGAGGCAAGGCGTGGGCTGCAGCAGACAACCTCATTACCAAGCAGACCTGGTGACCCCCTACATCTTGCTCACATCTTCTCAACGCCCCCACCCTCGATTCATCCTCCCCCATCACAACGCCACCCGCTGCACTCTAAACCTGTCGCCTCCGATTTGATTAGAATGTTACATTAACCACAGTCCCTGTCACTGCTATCCCCAGGTTGCAACCACACACACAGACAAGCTGTCAATCAAAGGATACAAACAACACCACACGTACAACCCTTAAACTGTCACGACACATCTCCAACAAGCTGCACAACTATTTTTGTCAACAAAGCTCGGCTCACACAGGAAAGTTAGTGAACTGCAAATCAAAAAGACATATCTGCTGCACAAGCGTGCACAATCATTCAGTTTTAAGTGTTTTTAATGACACATCAGAGGGTGACTGCAGGGATTTTTCAGGTTCCATGTAGTGTAGAGAGCAACTCTTCCCTCTCTACCCCTGTGAGCCGTCAACAAGCAGAGTATGGTGATCGAAGGATTGGAAACCCCCAAACTTTACTCTCAGTGAAAATGACAGTTATAGCTCGGTTAGAAATTTTTCCGATGACTGCTGATAAGAAGATTTCTCATCAGAAACCCCAATCATTATTATGATGTTAAAAAAAGAGAAAACCAGACATTTATGGATAGACAGAAACATGATAAATGCTGTTGCTGGTGCCCTACATAATAAAAAAATCCTTTATTTTGAGAGAACATTGACTACTAATTCACCTAATTTTGCCTATGCCAAAAAAGATATGTAGGTTGGGAAAGCTCACCCGCTACAATTAAAGACCTGGCCCGCTCATTTAAAGGTGATGAAGATTTTCTATTCCAAATGACATTTATTCCTAATTTGTGTGTTTAAGATCTCACCGTGTATAATAAGTTCTGAGTCTTTGTTGAGTTCATAGAGCCTCAGAGCTTCCTCTAGTTCCAGTTGAGACGATACAGTGCAAGGGTCACCTGGAGGCAGAGGAGACGTTATAAAACACGGGAGCGTGGATCAAGAACGCCACGTGAGAAACCAAGTGAAGGTGGAAGGTTCTGATGCTGTGGGACCTGGTCTGGGTTTACACAGCTTGCAGCTTTGTTAATAAACAACGTTGGATATCTTTTTCCAATAACTTTATGAATCCTGGTAAAAATCCCATTCATAGCCATGCAAATGAAAACTGGTCACCATTGCAAAGTGAGATTTAAAAATAAACAGCGAGCAGGTTAAATCTAAACAAAACGTGACAGATTAAAGTTTCTGGAAATATTCAGCATTTTAAAAACTGTCTGAATAAATGATGAGATACAACAAGAACCTGAATAAATAATTCCAAGTTTATGAAAAAGTACAATTGAAATGTGATGAATGATTTTGTGAGTAAACAGTGAAATAAGTGTTAAGCAGAACATGTAGGAGACTACAGTACATGATGCAATCATTAAAATTTCTGTTTAAATGTTCGGGACAGCTTGGTAGAAATTGTTTAAAACACACAGATGCAGATTATTAATAAGAAAAGTCGAGTGCCAGTCGAGACTCACTGATTGTAGCCGCTCTACCAACCACAACAACAGTCTGGGTATACAGTGGGGCAAAAAAGTATTTAGTCAGCCACCGATTGTGCAAGTTTTCCCACTTAAAATGATGACAGAGGTCAGTAATTTTCATCATAGGTACACTTCAACTGTGAGAGACAGAATGTGAAAAAAAATCCATGAATTCACATGGCAGGATTTTTAAAGAATTTATTTGTAAATCAGGGTGGAAAATAAGTATTTGGTCACTTCAAACAAGGAAAATCTCTGGCTCTCACAGACCTGTAACGTCTTTTTTAAGAAGCTTTTCTGTCCTCCACTCGTTACCTGTATTAATGGCACCTGTTTGAACACATTATCTGTATAAAAGACACCTGTCCACAGCCTCAAACAGTCAGACTCCAAACTAGGGCTGCAACAAACGATTATTTGGATAATCGATTAATCGGATGGGGTCTCGACACGATTAATCGATTAATCGGATTACATAGGGACATTTTTTAAAACTGCTAGGGAAACGTTATTTTTCTCCTTCCTTCACTTTATTAAACACAACATTATTAGAAAACAGTTCAATAGCAGAAAAACAACATGCCATCACCTAAATTGTCTTATAAGGTGTATAGACAGAGACCCTAAGCTACACCTATCTGTGACCTAAAATGCTTGGTCCAAGTTAAACAGCTTAAAGAGCAAGTCAACCCCTACCAGAGTCTAACTCCACTCCCGCTTCATGTTTGAAAAATGCAACACATGCTGTTGCCTGGCAGACCGAGAGGGCGGAGCCGCTAACAAATACACACACACTCAGGCTCACGACAGCATTGTGACATCATAATGTACCAGTTTACATCATAGCATACTTCTTAGCCAATAGCGGTGGCAGATTTAAATTAAAATACAGTGCAGAGTTTTTACCTGACAACGGCACAACACTGCCAGTTTTAGGCAGAATATTTAAATTTTAACTAAGATGCACTGAAGTGCCAAATTATTGACGACACGTGTCTGCAGCACGATTAGACACTCGTTTATTTAGTTTATCAGCAAAAAAAAGTTTATTTGGGGGTGACTTGCTCTTTAAGGGCAATTCTCATCTGTTTTGTTTGATCTCATCTGTAGACATTTATTATAATTGGGGATGTCAAACAACTAATTTTTAAATGTAATTAAACATAGGCTGTGAATTAATCAAAATTAATCACTATTTCCAAAAATGACTGAAAAATACCAAATAAAACAAAAGTAAATGAATGCCATCCTCCTTGCGATGATGCCCTGGGCAACTGCCATAAAGTCACATCAAGAAATGCTGCTGATCATTCCAATGATCCCAAATAGACTCACATTAGGCCACATGAAAGCAACTGAACCCAAAAATATATTAACCAGTATATAACTGCACTCACACACAACACGCCTGCAGCAACAGTTAGGACTCCTCCCTCCCTTTTAAAAGCGTTTTCGCTTCTGAGGACATTGTGGTTGTAAAGCCACATGTTAGTGGTCTGGCCCCGGTGTGATCAACCAGTTTCTGCGGGAATGTGACGGCGGAACCGGTTTGCAGCAGCGCAAGTCCCCCCACCCCCACCCCACGCCTATCTAATAGCGTCGCGCTTACAATTTTATAGACTTTTTTTTAATGAGCTTAGGGCATGTCTAGCGTGTGTAATAATCCGGGGGTTGGGTGAATCACTTTTGAAAAGTTTTTAACTTACCCGGACACAGAGCTCTCTCCCTCCTCGCTGATGATTCTGACATGCTTGTGTTTAAGACGCTGCATCATCACCGTAGTACTCCCGTGCCATACTAAGTCTGACCTACAAACGTTGCATGTCTTCACCTGATTTAACTGAAAATGCTCCCAAACTTTAGAAGTTTTTACTTTTTTGGGGTCTCGCTGCTTCTGCCATGTTCCTCTTACAAACACCTGCCGGCTCTCCACCGGTCTGCGCGCAACGGCGGGCAGGAGGGGAGGGGGCTTTTGGAAGAGTTGCACAACACAACGAATCGATGACGCAATTCGTTGCCAACGCTTTTAGTAATCGATTTTCATCGAATTTATCGATTCGTTGTTGCAGCCCTACTCCAAACTCCACTATGGCCAAGACAAAAGATCTTTCGAAGGACACCAGGAAAATAATTGTAGACCTGCACCAGACTGGGAAGAGTGGATCTACAATAGGCAAGCAGCTTGGTGTGAAAAAATCAACTGTGGGAGCAATTATCAGAAAATGGAAGACATACAAGACCACTGATAATCTCCCTCGATCTGGGGCTCCACGCAAGATCTCATCCCGTGGAGTCAAAATGATCATGAGAACGGTGACGAAGAATCCCAGAACCACACGGGGGGACCTAGTGAATGACCTGCAGAGAGCTGGGACCACAGTAACAAAGGTCACCATCAGTAACACACTACAATGGCAGGGAATCAAATCCTGCAGTGCCAGACGTGTTCCGCTGCTGAAGCCAGTGCATGTCCAGGCCCGTCTGAAGTTTGCCAGAGAGCACATGGATGATACAGCAGAGGATTGGGAGAATGTCATGTGGTCAGATGAAACCAAAGTAGAACTTTTTGGTATAAACTCAACTCGTCGTGTTTGGAGGAAGAAGAATACAGAGTTGCATCCCAAGAACACCATACCTACTGTGAAGCATGGGGGTGGGAACATCATGCTTTGGGGCTGCTTTTCTGCTAAGGGGACAGGACGACTGATCCGTGTTAAGGATAGAATTAATGAGTCCATGTATCGTGAGATTTTGAGCCAAAACCTCCTTCCATCAGTGAGAGCTTTGAAGATGAAACGTGGCTGGGTCTTCCAACACGACAAAGATCCCAAACACACCGCCCGGGCAACAAAGGAGTGGCTCCGTAAGAAGCATTTGAAAGTCCTGGAGTGGCTTAGCCAGTCTCCAGACCTCAACCCCATAGAAAATCTGTGGAGGGAGTTGAAAGTCCATGTTGCTCGGCGACAGCCCCAAAACATCACTGCTCTCGAGAAGATCTGCATGGAGGAATGGGTTAAAATACCAGCTACTGTGTGTGCAAACCTGGTAAAGACCTATAGTAATCGTTTGACCTCTGTTATTGCCAACAAAGGTTATGTTACAAAGTATTGAGTTGAATTTTTGTTATTGACCAAATACTTATTTTCCACCCTGATTTACAAATAAATTCTTTAAAAATCCTGCCATGTGAATTCATGGACTTTTTTTCACATTCTGTCTCTCACAGTTGAAGTGTACCTATGATGTAAGTTACTGACCTCTGTCATCATTTTAAGTGGGAGAACTTGCACAATCGGTGGCTGACTAAATACTTTTTTGCCCCACTGTAATTAGCACAGGAACAGAAACTATGACACATACTGTTAATGGAAATGATTAAGGTTGAACTAGATGGAGGTTTGTGACAATCACCGCGGTAAACGTTTGGTTTCAGGAACAGCTGTCATGTTTACGAGTTCACAACACAGAGGTGGAAGATACGGCCAAAGTAGATCACACATTTGCCTTTTACTGAAACAGATTACTGAACAGTGCAATCAAACCATCTCTTTAGAAACAAAAACATACAAGATCTGTACAAAAGATGATGAGCTGAAACTTGAAAATGTGTTGTTAGGCTGTGAGTTAGCCATAATTGAAATGGTGGTACAGAATAATAATTTGACCATTCTTACCATAAAAGGCACAATTAACAATACTTTCTGCTTATTTTATGAAGGCATAACTGAGGCTTCTCTTCAGGAATAGTTTGTGAACATAAATTGTGTCAGGCTGTGTAAAGTGTGTTTTTAATGGGGCAGTAGGACAAACAGCTACGGACACACACTAAAGACTAGTCATAGTCTGCAGGTGATGACAAGTGAGTTTGCCTGAGCCTAATGAGTTTTGGTAGGCTGACCTTCTCCCGGGATGAACAATCTGATAGCTCAATCTTGTCTGCGACAGGATTACTGCTGCCCGACAAGTTGAGTGACACAGAACTTGACAGGAGACTAAGCAAAGATGTCAGTGTTATTTTTTTATCAATCCTTACGAGCAAAACTTACACCTTAAATTTGGTTTCTACATGCACTTTGACTCTGAGATGAATTCCAATTTAAACATTGACAGTAGTGCTTACCTTCCTCATCGATCCACTTCATGGTGAAGAGCTGGTCGTTGTCCATGGCGCACATGTCTTTCACCTCCCCGTGAAGGTCTTCATACGAGATGGACGGTTCAAAATGAGTGATCATGATGTCCCTGCAGAAAAGGGGCAAAATGCATCAGCCAGAACATTAAACCCACTAACAGAAAAACAGCAACTGACACAGGTAATAATACCAGCAAAACTTAGTCACGCATTCTTGTGGCTGTTGGAACAAACCTGCATTAAACCCCCTTTATGACTCACGGTGTACAATAAAGACAAGGAGCATTTTATGGATATTTAACATGCAAATTAGATCATTATTGGAGTCAATCACCTTCATTAACATTTATCTCCACCAGAGTTCATGGAGAACTGTTCAGTGTAAATATCAGAAACCAATTTAAAAAAAAGAACTATTAAAATCTTTCAAATGTTAAATAGGATGACCTCTAATAATTTATTACTTTTTGAACAACAATAAACATAAAAATAGGAAACAACTGGGGGACAAAATTCACAGATGCCTGACATTTTTTAACAGGTTTCTAATCGAATGAACAGCACAAATTGGCTTCAAAGCATTTAATGAGCCGTTTCATCACGTCTCCTTCTAGCTGATGTACTTGAGGACAAATCCAGCAGTAAGCGAGTCACTGTCTTGCACTTTGTCACAGTTGTGTTCATTCATTCGTACAGTATGATTGCAGGTGTGAGGGAAGAAGAAAAAAAGAGCAAAGCTGATGCTATTATTTTTAGCCCATTTGAATTATTAGGCTTATTTGAACTTGGCCTGGCACCAACAGCAACGTGCGTGTGTGTGTGTGTGTGTGTGTGTGTGTGTGTGTGTGTGTGTGTGTGCGTGTGTATCCGTGTGTGTGTGTATCCATCTTATTATTTAGGATACAAAGAGGAGTGACACTAATGCTTTTAGGCCTTAGCTGCACATCTTCTTCCTACCTTCTTTCAGTCTGATCAGAGTATTCTGATTGGCTCATTTTAGTTGTCAGTTGTGCACAGAGCTACAGATTTAAATAAATCACCTCTTCTTTCAACCCTAAAATTGAAAGAGGATTGTAAACCATCAATCTCTGAAGAGGAAATCACCTATCCCCTTTTTTTTTTAAATGACGCGAGAATGATGGATGCAGCCTGACAGCAGATCTTTTCTTTCGGTCCGTTCACAACCTGAAGAGAGGACAGGAGATGGAGCGTACTGCAGGAGACCAAGGTCAGGGTTCAGGAGGCAAAGCATGTGATATCAGAAAAAAGTAAGGAGACAAAGTAAAAAAAAAAGACACGAGCAAAGCAAATAAGATGAATAAAAAGAGGAAACACAAGGAGAAAGGTGTTGTACTGTTTTTACGGCCATCGTTAAAGATGGACTCAAATTTCATCAACCTGAGAGCTTTACGGCAGGAGGATAAAATCCTAATGCTTAGAGTTAAACAACTCTGGATGAAGGACATCTGGTGTAGAAGGACATAATAAGTGTATGAGGTCATGGTATGGTTGTTCCTAGCAAGCACATAAATACACACTCGACTGTAATTTATTAGCAGATGATCCAATTTCACATTAATATTGAGCATCTAAATTGAAGAGTCGTAATGCAGCTTCCACACAGCAGTTAATAAAGCTGCCTGGGTGGGGAAAAAATCACACATAGAATGAATAAAGCACTCTGAGCAATAATACTCTGACGTTAAGAGTCAGTCTAAAGCTCGCCTCCCATCCCACTATTTTCTCACCCTCTTCCTCTTTCCTGCTAGTGTTAATCACTGCCTTGGAGGGGGGAGGAAAAGACTGACAACTATGCACTGCCAAAGTCTGATCTCGCCTTCAGCATAGCAACGTAGCATACTACTAGCATAGCAGTTTGACTTCCTCCTAAAACCCTGATAATACGAGAGGACGGTGTGCACACAAACACACAAAAAACTCTTTACACTACAGTTCTCACATAGTGACTACAGGCTCCACTTTGTCATGTGTAAACAGGCCTGATTTGGAGTTGTAGTTACATTTTAGCCACGTCTCGGTTGCTTTAAGCAATGTTTGATGTAACAAGCTCAGCATAGAGCAACAGATAAAGGAAACTTGCAATACCTTTGAAACGTGGCAGCTATTTTTTTTACCCAAATCCGGTTTTAAAAGATTTTTTTTCATGTTTGCAGTCTTTATAAAGGCAGAAGAGAGCCACGTGGCAGCACAAAAAAATGCAAAAGGTGAGTTTTGCATAATATGTCGCCTTTCAATTGGTTTTTCAAATTTTTACTGACTAATTTATGAAACCAACGCATAGACCTGTGTGGAACAAAGGCAGGCAAGTTTGGGAGTGACTAAGGCTGTGTGGCAAGCAACCGGGAGCTTATCACTCTTGAGGAACAAAAAGCAACAGCATTCCAAGCAGACCTGGCATTCCTCCACACTCCACCATCCCACAGTGCAGCTAAATCAGGAGGGGAGGGGAGGACTTGCAGGAGAGTGCTGACCTATGCGTTAGACATCTTAATTGTTGTGAGGACTCTGCAGTCCCATCTGCTATCCTGCAGGAAAAGAAAAGAAAAGATGAAGGCGCCCTGGATGGGACCATCCTTCTCCTCGTCAATGTAGCTGTGCACAAGTCACACAAATGCAAAGCAAATGCTTCTAAATCAAAGAAAACTTATAAGTAGATGCATTTACAGTTAGTCTCCAGTCCTGAAAATTAGCTCTGCTGGTTTGACTGCAGGTCAACGTGGTCTCCAGGCAACATGGCCCACCTGCAGAGTTGAATATGGGTATGAGGGAGAGCAAACCAAACACCCTCCAGTCGGGCCTGTGGGCAGGGTCACACGTAACATAAGGGGTATGTAAAATGTGTAGACAAAATCCCTTTTTTACACTTATTTTAGCTGCTAGCCTAGAAATCTAAATAAAACTGTAGCAGCAGTAACAGATTTTACTATCTTTAGTGAGTGCTTTTAATCTATTTAGAGTTAGTCTTTACCAGAAACCACATTATAAATCCTTTATCTTTGCTTGGATTGTGATAACACTCCCATCCTGTCCTCCAGTAACCCAGTGAGAGCCGGTGTGCAATTGGTGGATGTAGCTGAATGACTTTGTGAATCTTTGCTCGAGTCTTTTAAAAGGTAAATAGAACACCAAGGAACACTTCACATATTCAAACAAAGCCATGCCTTTAAGCGCTGATGCAGATGAAAGTCTTTTGTCAAAGAGCAACTTCTTCTGAAAGAGCTGACTGAACTGCACTGTCAAATCAGTGGAATCTTCTATTTAGGGGCAAACAGCATCAAGTCTGGCACCAAAACAGATTTTAAAATCCTGCATCTATACCATCCACGTAACAGAGGTGGGTGGCAGCAGTTGAAATTATCTACTTGTCTGAGCTTGCCGAGAAGGAAATGTGATAACAGAAATGCTTTTTAGATTCTGGCTCAAAACATTATTCCTGCAGTAATGAGGGAAGTTATTATCTTCAAAAGGATTTTACTTTTATCTATAGTTATCATTTCTTCCTGTCACTGCATGCAAATGTTTGTCTTACAGAAGAAATGCCACAAAAAGCAATTTAGATTTTTCTATAAAACAACATACTTGTAATCTGACTCAGGTTGCATAAATAGCATCTTGTAAAGCTAGCATCACATAGCATTTCTGCTCGTGTTTTTATTCAACTGTTCAAATCAAAAGGTTTAATAATTTTACTTAAAGAAGTGGGTGACTCGTTTAATCAATACATTTGCAGTGGTCTCTAGTAGGAATTAATGCCTTGTAAGTTGTTCTCAGGGGGGAACAAAAATACTGGTGCATCATTTCTCAGATTTACCCACATCACAGCTGAGCTTCCGATGGCAGGATTTGCAGTCTTATTTTCTGATATTTGGACATCATGCTCAGATTGGATAACAACAAAGTGACTCTACCAACGTGGATGTTCACAATAACACAAACCTGGAAGACCTGGTGGTGGTAGTGGTGTTGCTAATGCTAACAGTTAGCTTAAACTATCAGACGTCCATCGCTGATTACCAGCCAGTAAATCAACAGCACCCTTCCTTGTCATGAGTAAAGGTCGGTGAGTCCATGAACACTAATTCACAGTAGGGGTGCTCGATTATGGCAAAAATGATCATCATGATTACTTTGACCGAAATTGAGATCTTGATTATTTTAAACGCTTTTTAGATTATTGTTGATTTTATTTATTCGGTCATAAAATTGCACAGAGCACAATCTGGACAAAAACAAATAAGAAAAGGAAACAAGATAATCACAAAAAACAACTTATGATTCCTAGTATAAAGAGGCCAATACACTTGCTCATAGTTTGTGACCCAAAGGGTTTAGGCTGAAGTTTAGCTTATTTAAGCCTACCCAATACAGACCCAAACATCTAGCCAATATCTTGCAAATACTGACAGCAAGAATTATACAGTGCATTTATAATATAATATAAACATATATGTTTTAGTGACATTCACAAAATGTTGCATAATAATTATTTAGTCCTCTCCAGCAGTGCTGTAGGGAAGTGTACAGCAGCAGCAGGGTGTCACTCAGAGAGATGAATTATTATTTATCAGCGTGAGGAACTTTTTTTTATATCTATTTCTAAGTTATTTATTTACAAGCCTCATCAGTTAATGTAAAAATTGTCAGTCAGCGATCGGAGGTGTGCTGCACCCCCCCCCCCCCCCAACCTGATCTCACAGCAATCAGGGGCCAACTGAGTGTGCAGTAGAGCTGAAACGATTCCTCGAGTACCTCGAATAATTCGAGTACAAAAAATCCTCGAGTCAAATTCTCTGCCTCGAGGATTCGTTTAATTCATATTTAATTAATTCATGGCTTTGCAAACGCACGGGGTCAGGTTTCACCCGGACCGAAATAAGTGACGCACATGCCCACTGGACTGAATGCACACGCGAGTAGCGAATATAACTTAACTTTCTCTTAAGCCATGGCGGACAACTTGTACCCCGGTGGAGTGAGAAAAAGACAGAAAATGTCAAAGGTGTGGGACCATTTTTCACGTCGTAAGGCGGAAAACGTAGTCCAGTATAAATACAGTAAAATGGATTTAGCCTACCACAACACCACATCCTCCGTGCTGCAGCACCTGACCAGGAAACATCCACATGTAAATGTCACTTCTGCATGCGGACTCGGAGCCTCTACAAGATAATGCTTTTTAGCCTGTTTTTCTATATATTCTGCGGACACTGTGCGACTTTTTCGTTTGTAGCGCTCAGTTTCAGCTCACACCGTACATCTGGTAGCAACACGTCGGACTTAAAATGTGCTAAAAAACAGCAGTTTTTACACAACACGTCGGACTTTTTATTGTGTTGTTATTGACGTCTGTTGTCCCTCGGGGTTTCTGCAGGAGGACACGGGTATTTATGAGTGGCGGAGGAAAACGAAAGAAAGTAAATAAATGTTTTGTGATCAGTATAATTTGACAAAACCACAGCAAACATGCTTTCTCGACAATCCTTGTTAGTGTGAGAAAAAAAAGTGTAGAAATTAAAACGGACGTGTGTTAATAGGGAAACAGCCGGCGAGCTGTTTGCGCCGTGAGCGGTCCTGGTTCTGTTTGGGCCGCAGCCGCTCGTAGCGTTATCCTCCTAGTTTTTGTCTGGTTTGCAGGCTAGTAGATTCTCGCACGAGGAGAGAATCGGCTCAGTTTGTTTACTTATTTTTTGCACAGGCATTTGTTTACTGTGAAGTAAAGTTGAAGTGCTGAAGTTATGCAAACTAATTTTGAATAAAACTTGAAGAATAACTGGCAATTGCTTTCTCATTTCAAGAGGTCTTTCATAATTATAACATGCTATTTGATATCAAATCAAATCACTTTTATTGTCACGTCACATGTGCAGGTACACTGGTACAGTACATGCGAGTGAAATTCTTGTGTGCGAGCTTCACAGCAACAGAGTTGTGCAAAAATACAGTAATGTAAAAACAATTAAAATATAAAAATGGCTAATCTAAGTATACAAATGAATAAAGTAAACAATAAGATAAGAGATATAAAATGTACAGAGGTTGGTATGTGCAAAACAGTGGCATTAATGTACAGTATGGAGCGTGTAATGTTGGAACTTGGTGGAGCTCGCGACGAGGCAGCCATACTCGGCGCCATCTTGGCTCATCAATATATGATATAATGGTTTACAAACACAAAAGAGTAATTTATTAGAGTACTCGATTAATCGAAAAAAAGATTCGATAGAGTACTCGATTACAAAAATATTCGATAGCTGCAGCCCTAGTGTGCAGCACTCTACATGCGCACATTAAGCTGTTTTTTGTGGCTCAGGAGCCTGTGGGTACACCGAGTGTGTTTACATGCAGCCAGTAACCCTTTTAAAACCTGAATATTCACAATAACCCGGTTCCGCACGGCCATGTAAACACGCCAAAAACCCGGATATGCCCGGTTACTACACCTGGGGTAACCCTTTTCTAACCCGAATGTTTGGTCGTGTAAACGCATATCAGGATATCCCCATCAAAGCGTGTGTTCTGCGCATGCTCGGTTCACAAGGAATCTTGGTCTTTTGAGTAGCGAGACGTCTTGTATGAGCCAGAACACCGGAAGTAAACAACAAGTTGGGAGCAACATGGCGAGTCGCGGCACAGCACCACACTTTTGGAGTGACGAGGAAACTAAAGTGCAAACAAATGCGGTCGCTATCTCTTCCGAACTGGGAAACATGTTGTTGTTTCCACGGATACCGGAACAAGAAGAACCGGAAATGACACATATTGCGTCTAGACGTAGTCCATACGTCCTGACGCTACCCCAACGCCCGCATTTAAATCGGGTTATGCAAGTTAGGGGTAACTCTTTCTATTTATGCTTGTAAACGGGTTATACTGATCAACTCAGAAACCCGAATACCGACCTTAACCCGGATATTGGCTGCATGTAAATGTAGTCATTCACTCCAGCTAATCCAATAGGGAGACGGTTCTGAGAGCAGTTTCTTTCGCGACCGACAAATCACTACATCTACCCTTCCTAATGTCCTTCCGGACGGTCCGGTGCGCAGGCTCAGTGTTTTGCTAACCTAAAGGAACAACATGTTCTCACACCCTAAGCATCAAAAAATAATGCGGTGTGACCAAGCGTCAAAATATGACGCGTAGGGTGCCCCAGCTCGTCGGGAGAGGACGCGCTGTGCCAGAGCGTCAGTATCCGACGTCCGCGGTGAGACGGACATTTGACCGATTTGGGACCTTTACCCTCTTGCTATTCAACCCTCCCCTCATCCCCATCCTAACCTTAACCAGCTTGCGCATGCAAAGCTTTGTTTCATGTTCCGTCACTCCTCTCAAACACGCTTAATTGAAAATTTACACAGACATACTGGGTTAAGGTTAGGATGGGGTGAGGGGAAGGTTAAATCGCTAGAGGTTAGAGGTGAAATGTCGGTTAAACGTCCGTCTCACCACGGGTGTCGGATACGGATGCTGTGGGACAGCGCGTGTCCCTGCGCGACCTCTCCCAACGCGCTGGGGCACCCTGCGCGTCATATTTTGACGCTTGGTCACACCGCATTATTTTTCGACGCTTAGGGTGTGAGAACGTGTTGAAAGAAAATGTCGACGATGGTTATTCAGAAAGTGGCTAAGGGTTACCAGAAATTATTCTAGGTTGTTTTCTAGGTACTTTAAGGATTTAAAAAGGCAAGAAGGGAGTCTGAAAAGCTGTTAGAAATAGTGACAAAGTCGCTAAGTTAACAGCACTGTGGGAGGAGCGTTTCATTTATAACTCGAAGCAACGGAAGTGGGAGGAGCAAATGATCGGCTCATTTTGTTTCTATAATCGTTCAAAACTCAGATCGTAATTCACAGTATGATGTAGATATTCGAGGTGGGGAAAATGATCGATTCTAAGATGCATCGCGATTCAGCCGTGCATGAGTCTGCATCGATGCAGCAACGTGACATAATGAGATTTTCTCCCTATGTCTATGTCGGGGGTCGGCAACCTGCGGCTCTGGAGCCGCATGCGGCTCTTCCATCCATCTGATGCGGCTCTCTGTGCTTGTAAAATAATGAATGGATATTTAAATAAAATGCTTTATATTTTACTGCATTAATTTTACATCTGTATGCCAATTCTAAATGTAAAGATTGTCTGCGTAAACCTGAACAGGTCCAACCCGGTCTAACCCCGGCTTTCCACGGGAGCCGTCAGCAGCACGTTACTGCAGCAGCACGTCATAGCTGCTGATAGGAACCGCTGTGGTCAACAGAACCTTTTCCACTGGAGCCGTCGGCAGCCGTCAGCAGCGCGAGTCGGCCGCGTCTCAGGAGCAGCATGTTGCGGCCTTTACGCGCCGGTTCTATTTTCTACGCGCGACGCCTCTGAAACGGGTCAAGTTCGACATTTTTGGGGAAGGAAAGACAGGAAATCGGACGCGGAAATGGAGAGAAGCTACCGAGATTTTCAGAATAAAGAACGTACTGCCTTCCGGTTGCTTTACTTTTAAAAAAGGTTACTAACTGTGCATCCCCGTGAGAAGTTATCATCTAGCTAGCGGTCTCCTTTGTTTTTCAGGTCTGTATTGGCGATTATAAAACAGACAGAACATAAAACACAAACCATGTTGTAATTTTCTCCTGCTTGTTGTTGTTAGGGCTGGGGGTAAACGATTATTTTTAAAACGATTATTCTGACGATTATTTTATCGAATAGTCAACTATTCTAATGACTATTTAGACAATTAATCTAATGATTATTTTTCTATTGCACAGTCAATAAAAACCAAAAAATCTCTAATAATTTCCTCAAAAAAATTGATAAATTTTTACTGTAAGAGAATAAACACTACAGGCCTTCCATTTTGTATAACACTGCTTTTATTGTGTTGCGGTTGGTTATATTCTGGTGACATGTAGAACTTGGGAGTGCTGGCTGCTGCCTGACAGGTGGTTGGAGACGGAGTGTCTCCATGCTGCTTTGTTTTGGTCACTTATGTGCGTGAGGCGAGTGGTGTTACGACCCTTCCTGGGGAGTTTGGCTTGTGTGCAAAAAAGAAGGGATAATAACGGGATTTAAAAGTTAAAATGATGATCAGGTTTATTTACAACTACAAAAAAACATAAATCTTTCTATCCACAGGTCGGGAATATTAAAACTAATTCTGCCTGTGGGGAATTAAAACAAAAGTATAAATAAGTAGGGATGTCCCACTGGACAAAGATTACAGGGTTCTGGACCAAAATACGAATCTCCAAAGGTTCAAACTCTAAACTGGGCGGTTAAACCAAACTCAAGGTGATATTTTAAACTAAACCAAAAACCCACAACACTGTAAATGTAATAAAAGGGAGATCTACACCACAAAAAAGATGAACTATAAACCAAAACGTAACAGCTTGTCCAAACGCAAGAAGCTGTTAGCGGAAATGCTAACAGTAGCTTTACCAATGTTAAGTTCAAGTTACCAAGTTTGAATAAACCAAAAACACCCAGCAGCAAACAGACCAGCATGGAGGAGAGACTGCTACCACAAAAACGGCTCTCCTAATGTCTGAAAGAAGCTCCTTTATGAAGGGAGAAACGCTCCCGATGGTTTTCTACATCTGCGGTAGAGACAGAGCAGCGCATCTGACCCCGGAAGCTGTTGTCCGTTGCCGGGAGACGAAGGCGGGCAAAACAGGAAAGGAATCTAGTAGCGGACGGACATTGTTCCGGGTCTTCGGTATTTGGTGGAGATGTTAGTGAAGGCGGAGAAGAGGGCGAACTAGAGGAAAAACAGGCAGATTCCTCCTTTATTTACAAACTCCTGGGGATGCAACAAGTGGGCGTGGTCCGTCGACTACCGGATCTGACGTCGACAAATTTTTAGAATCGAGCCGTCGACATCATCGAGGCTTCGCTACAGCCCTAGTTGTTGTGTTTACTGACGAAGTGCTCGTGTGACTTCGTGCCCTGTCGGTGACAGCTGCTCCCCTGCTGCTTCGCGTCTCGTGGGAAGGGCCAAGCAGCAGCTTACGCGAGCAAGACATGCTGCTGCAGTAACGTGCTGCTGACGGCTCCCGTGGAAACCCGGGGTTACTGTGAGACCGGGTTGACGCGTCACGCTTGTGCGTAATCATATGCGCTGTCTGAGCTGACGAGGACGTGAGATTCTGGGCTTCTCCTCAGACGGCTCTTGGATGTGTCGCCACATTGGAGACAGGAACAAGCGCTATTCAGCCAAAGTTTCATAATCAGGGAACATTTTCTAAGCGACAAGTCTCGCTTCAGTCGGAGGAATCTTCCCACATGCGCTCTGGTTCTGCGACGTGCTCCAAGCCCCCCTCCACATCTTCAGCTCGCTGTGTACCTTATGTAGTACACGCTGACAGTGAGCTGCGCTGAGCAGTGTCCAGCTTAGATGTTCAGATGGGAATCTTTTCTTGAGTGATTTAGCTACATCTGCGATGTGCGTAACGAATAAAAATGTCAGTTCGTCTGCATGCTTCGGGGTAATTCTTTCTATTCTTTCTCCGTCAAAATAAACTGTGAAATACGGGAACTGTCCGGTCAACACAAGCCCTGCTTTTAACTGTTCTGTTTTCTTGTGAAAATTGTTGCAAAGAGATATAATTTAACTTGATTAACACCAGAGCCAGGCGCACTGCGCCGTTATCTCCGTCACTGTAAATGAGGGAAAAACAAAATGATCGGATCCTTTTCTGACCTTCCCCACCTACAAAGTTTAATTACAACAATCAAACGTGACAGAGCCTGGATTTGTATTCTGAACAGTCTAAACATGTTTTAAATGGGGGGGGGGGGGGGGGGCGCACAGGAATTAAGTGCTCGCCCCGCAATCGGAAGGGTGCAGGTTCGAGCCCCGCTCAGTCTGTCGCTGCCGTTGTGTCCTTGGGCAAGACACTTAACCCACGTTGCCTGCTGGTGGTGGTCGGAGGGAGCGGTGGCGCCAGTGCTCGACAGCCTCGCCTCTGTCAGTGTGCCCCAGGGCAGCTGTGGCTACATTGTAGCTCATCCCCACCAGTGTGTGAATGTGTGTGTGAATGGGTGAATGACTGATTGTGTTGTAAAGCGCCTTGGGGGGTTCCAGGACTCTAGAAGGCGCTATATCAAATACAGGCCATTTACCATTTTAAAAAGAAACGTATGACAAAAGTGGCACCTGCTCAGTAAAACCACCAACAGGGTGAAAAATATCAAAATATTGTAGGCAGAGATGGGCTACAACTTCTGGATCCATTTTATATAAATCGTTTTATTGATTATCGTCTTATGAAAGATAAATTTGACGAACACGAGCGACCGGTACCGGCTGCTGTCACCTGTTGTGAGCAGCGCTCTGCTGTCTGAGGGTAGGCCCCGCCCACAACGCCGCGGCTGCTGTGGCTCCCAGTGTTTTCTTTACTGTGGGAAACGGGTAATAATGGCTCTTTGATGGGAACAGGTTGCCGACCCCTGGTCTATGTCTATGTGAAGACAATAAAGTTTTGAGGTTTTACAATTACTTCTGGGGGCAGAGTTGCAATGACATGCGCACTGCGTTGCCCTAGAGCCAATTTAAAACAGAAAAGGCGGACAGGGATGCAGGGCCAACATTACCAGTAATCAAAGATGTACCCGTTACAATTAAATCGGATGTCTGGGCTAATTACGGTTTTGGGATCCTGGATGTGAAAGAATCACTTAACACAGTATTTGTTTACTATTTTTAAGTTCAGTAATATTCCATCTTAAAGCTGCTCTACCGAAAACATTATTTCTTATATTATTTAAGTAATTATAGGCAGCACACACTGCTCACTATAGTGAATAGATGAATGTTCTGTTTTTCAGGGATTTCGAAATCAAAAAGAAATTGAAAACTATTCTACTGCTTTTATTAAGTAATGAAAATTTTTGTGTGAAGAATCGTGATGCATTTCAGACTCAAATCGAATCTTTAGGCGAATAATCGGAATCAGATCGAATCGTGAGGCAGGTAGAGATGCACACCACTAGTAGATATGTGAGGATTTTCAAATTCTAGAGTTTTGCAGTCTAGTTTCTATCAGAAGCTAATGCAAGAGATAGGTGTAGGAGACCATTTTCATTTTCAGCCTGCATGAAAAAGTGTGACTGATTATAATCTGAAAAAACATTTTTAAATAGTTGTTCAGACAACCATACCTTTATGCTGCAAAAAAGAGTGTCTGATCCTTGACCTTTGCAAGGGATGTACAAGGTTTGCCTTAGAAATCCTGTCCATTCTGAGTTTTTTTTTTTGGGGGGGGGTTGCTATCAGTCCTTTTCCGTAAGAGCAGGGGGGTGGGTGGCAAATAAAGCGCTGGGGGAAACCCTGGAGGCACATAGTTTGCCAATAATTTCATAACTGTGTAACATCCAGCATTTAGGTCCTGTTTGACCATTCAACATCTGGTCAAAAAGGAGACACGAGACTGCATGTGTTCCCTTTAAATCAGCCTGCCTTCCTCACACCAGCTGGAGCTCAGAGCCTGCAGCTCTGACAGAGATAACGAAATCATAACATTGACATCCTGTTCTTTCCAAGGTCCCTCACAGAGCACCTCTTTTATCTAACCCCTTCTTTCCACCGGAGCTGTCAGCAGCACGTTACTGCAGCAGCACGTCTTGCTCGCGTAAGCTGCTGCTTGGCCCTTCCCATGAGACGCGAAGCAGCAGGGGAGCAACTGTCACCGACCGAGCACGAAGTCACACGAGTGACTTCGTCAGTAAACACAACAACAAGCAGGAGAAAATTACAACATGGCTCCAAAAGGTTTGTGTTTTATGTTCTGTCCGTTTTATAATCGCCAATACGGACCTGAAAAACAAAGGAGACCGCTAGCTAGGTGATAACTTCTCACGGGGCTGCACAGTTAGTAACTTTTTTTTTAAAGTAAAGCAACCGGAAGGCAGTACGTTTCTTTATTCTGAAAATCTCGGGCGCTTCGCTCAGTTTCTGCGTCCGATTTCCTGTCTTTCCTTTCCCAAAAATGTCGAACTTGACCCGTTTCAGAGGTGTTGTGCGTGGAAAATAGAACCGGCTGCTCCTGAGACGCGGCCGACTCGCGCTGCTGACGGCTCCGGTGGAAAAGGTTCTGTTGACCACAGCGGTTCCTATCAGCAGCTATGACGTGCTGCTGCAGTAACGTGCTGCTGACGGCTCCGGTGGAAAGAAGGGGTAAGTTTCCTTGCTCACAGAAGAACAGAAGAATGGTTTTTAAAATTAAATATGAACTTCTAGAATTTACAAGCTAGATAAGCATTAAACATTTGTTTATTGCTACTTCTAATAATTATAAAATAATGAGATGTTCATAAATCTGTGCTGAATGATATAAGTTTCAGCATGTTTACTTGACAAGGTCATAACATTTGCACTCACACAAGAACAAAGTAAGGTTAAGTTAAATCCATGACACATTATTAGCCTTTGTCCCAGATCAGAACCTCTGGATCAAAGAAGGCGTGTTTCTGAGATTCTTGGTAATATCCTCAAACTTGTCAACCTCTGGTTGGCTACACAATCATAACATGAGAACATTAAAACCAGATCATGCTGGTGATCCTTCAGTTCTAGAGAAGCTTCAGGCCAGCCACCTGAAGCAAAAACCTCTTTAGCCCACCATAGCTTTTGACACGTCGCCAAAAACTGTTTGCATCTGTGAAGCTGATAAAACAAAATAGTTCCTGCAGAACAAGCTGATTTGTTCAACTCCTTGAGAGTTATTCCTGAGAAGCAAACTAGTTCCAACTGTCGTTACCTGGAAATGACTCTGGACTGACTCTGGTCGTACTGCAGTTAATCTACGGACTTCGGTACCTGGGGGGCCTCTGACCCCCCCGACATCTTGGATCCGAAAAGGGCGTCTCCACTTGCAGTGAGATTGCGTCTGGATGTGGTTTTGATAACAATCAACCTCATAGCTCAACGCAAACCAAATTCTTTTACATCCTGAACTCACCTCTCCTAGATACGGACGTTCTGACTAACATCTCATTCACACATAGGTTTCATACATCACAACAAGTTCCATCCATCACAGTAAATGCTTAGTGAACTTGTCATGTTTCAATTGTTTGAAAATAAATTCTTACTTTTATAAACCTGACTGTTTTCTGAATCAAAACGAAGTGTGTACAATCCCCTAATAAATAAAGAATCCTAGAATCTTCTGATTAAACACAATAAGAGACCAAGCAGGGTGATATTCTATATTTAGATAGAGTATCACAGCTTATTGGTCACAAGTAGAGTTAATATATATATTGAGCTCCTAAAGTACTCAATTTACCTAACGCTACAACTGGGTAAAATTGTTTTGCCCGGTTATAAGCTTAAAGGTGTGGCTGACAGAAAAAAACATCATCATTCCATTTGTAATAATAAACACGTTTTCATATTACAAAGAAATACTTTTTGCACAACTGTAAATTTGATATTAAGTATTGTAGCGTCCAGCAATGGTCAGTTTAGGCACCGTTTGACCTTCCATCGTCTATTCAACATCTGGTCAGAAAGGAGACACAACACTGCTTGTGTTCCCTTTAAAAGTTCTGCCTTCACACCAGCTGGGATTCAGACTCTGTTAGTCTGAAAGATAAACAATAACTTTCTTTCCCCAAGGTCCCATCCGTCTGCCTCCAGAGGAAAGAAGAACTCCAGTTTGAATCAGTTGCTAAATTCAAGATTGACTTGATAAATCAATATTGACTCCATCTATGACTTATAATCTAGATAATCATTAAATAAACATTTTTTATTACTACTTATGATAATTATAGTATAATGAAATGCTCTATTAATCTGTGCACACTGAATGGATGTGATATTATGTTTGTCTAATAGAATCTGCAATGTATTCACCATGTTTTGACGACAAGGTCCTCACACCTGCTCCACACAATAACGAGCAAGTTAAATCCATGACACATAATTAACCTTTTACCCAGATCAGAGCCTCCAGATCAAAGAAGGCGTGTTTCTGAGACTCTTGATAATATCCTCAACTTGTCAACTTTTGGTTGGCTACACAATCATAACATCATAACATTAAAACCAGATTTATGCTGGTGATTCTTTAGTTCTAGAGAATCGCTCAGACAGGCTATCTGTAGCAAAACCTCTTTAACCATCAAAGATTTTGACACGTCGTCAAAACCTTTTTGCACCTGCAAAGCTGATGAGCAAACAGTTCCTGCAGAATAAGCCAATATTGTGTAGACTCCTTCAGAGTCCCAGATGCTCGGTTCCAGCCCTCTGTCGTGACCCGAGACATCTCTGGACTGAAAGGATCGGTACCACGGTATTCTACAGCCCTCCGGTGCCAGCGGTCATCCAACCTCTATGACTTTCAGATCCACCAAGAGGGTCTCTGAATACGGGTAATGTAGACACACAGATAGTGTCTGATGTGGGTTTGTGATAACAATCAACCTCATAGTTTAACACAGACCAAATTCTTTTACATCCAGAACTCAGCTCTCTGAGATACGGAAGTTCTGACCAACATCGCATCCACACATAGGTTCCAGACATCACCTTTAGCTCCATCCACTCACAGTACATAATAGTTAACCAATTTGTCATGTTTTAAATTGTTTGTAAAATAAATACTTACTTTTATAAACTTGACTCTTTCTTGAAGTAACACGAAGTGTGGTTGATCACTGAAAAAGCAAAGAACCTAGATCTTCTGAATTAAATCCTAGAATCTTCTGAATAATTACAATAAAGACCTCGCAGGTTAATATTTTATATTCATATAGAATATTACATATTCGTGGTCATAACAGATAAAATCATCAATTTGCCTCCGCTACTGTATTTAAATGAACTAGAGTTCTCCCCAGAATAGTCAGATGGTGATTAGAATCAGCAAATATTCATCCTATAAGCAAATCGATAATTGACCAATCCTTAACTTAAAATAAATAAATAAAAATAAAAATCAAGGGTTTTTTTTTTTTGCTGGAGCTTTTTCTTTTTTTTCCTGAAGAGAAGCATTAAAATACAATTTAAAATTTGCCAAAATATGTATCATCAAGTCAGAGCCATGCAAAAAGTTAGTGCATCTCTAGAATAAACCCAACATCTTGCTTTTTAACACCAATAATCTGTGAATCTGCATCCACTATCAGCATGCTAGTGTCTGTTCATCTTTAGATCCTCACACTGAATAAAAATGAGCCAGTAACAGACTGGGACTGCTACAAGATGACACCAGTCTGCACGTGCTGGCCCACCCAATCTGACTGGAGGCATGCAAAGTAGAATGAAAGGACACCACACAGAAAATCTATGGGATAAAGCAAGTCACTGAAAGACTCACAAAGCTAAATGTTTTTGCAGGAATAAAATAACTCAATAATTGGAATAAACATAAGAAAAGATTAGTTGCTGCTGTAATATTTGAAACAAAACATGCATATTATCAGTTCCTGATGGTAAAGTAGAAGGTTTATCTTACACAAACACCAAGCAAATTTAATTTGCAGTCTCTGTGGCTGAGTTTAGAAAATGTTAGTGTCAAGGGTCCAGACCTGATAAAGCACTGACCTTTGACCTCTGTAGGTTTGATCTGACATCAAACACCACCCCTCTTAAAGCAAATGTAAAACACAAACACCCAAATGGAATGAATTTCAGATTGAAGCAACATTTTGTAACAGGTGTTTGATGCATCTCAAAAGCAAAATATTAAAACCTTTTTTTTACGGTGTTCAGCTCTGGGTACATAGTTGAGATTGTTCAATGGCAAAGTCAGAAATACTTTGGATGCTTTGCGAGATGACTCCAAATGACAGCCATCACATGACAGAGTTCCTGAGGTGTGTCCCACCATCAGTAAAAAATACAACAGGTCGGGCGGATGTGACTTGCATGACATGTTTTTCAAGGCTCTAATCACCGTCTCCTGATGAAATAGGAACAAACTGGGGAGAGTGTGTGTAAGGAAATGTATAGTGACCAATCATTACTGTCGCTGTTTTTGGACTGGAAGATAAAAAAGCCACTCTGATTGAGAGGATAATTTAAGACTCATCAAATAAAATAGAACCAAAACATCAGACATCTTAAGACTTTTTTTAGTGTCATTTTAGTACTCCCCTCCCCAAATTATGGTTTACACTGAATTATTCATCAGTTTAGAGCAGTAACTGTAACAATGTAAATAAATGAAATATATGTTCAAAAGAAAATATATGAGCAGCTGCTCCGACACATTTATGGAGGCAAAAATGTAAAATATGTGCTCCTTCCAGGTCTCAAAATATGAATCTAGGTTCCTCCCTTACATACAGTTATTTGTTGATGATAGGTGGGTGGGTGTGTTTTGAACAAACAAGAAAACTAGCTTTTACAAAAACTGAAAAGTTAAAATGCCTACCACTAATCATGAACACATTGTGAAAACTACAATGATACTGCAAATAGTACTAATACTAATACTAGCTGTACCGTATAATATTGCCCCTATATAATGCCTTTTGAACTATTTTTTTTAAATTCGTACATATTTCAGGTCTGTATTCTTGTCACATCTATCATAACAGTTTAAAAAGACGGGGTAGCTTGTAACAAGAGTAAATCAGGCAGACAACAACCAAATGCTTGTCAATCTCAGTTGAAGATAAGTCAACTTAGTTAGCATTGTTAGCTATTTGAGCTACAAGAAAAGATTCAAAGCTTTTAAACTACTATGCAAAAGAAAACACACACTTCGTTTAAGTAATACAAAAATTTTAGATGTCCAGCTGACACATTTATGAAATTCCACAGAGACTACTTTCAGGTTGACAGGACGTCTGGACAGTTTCACCCGATCGCTCAAGTTTACCGAAACCTGCTGATAACCCAACATTAGCTTTCCGTTAGCTCACGATAGCTACCTGATTAGCAACCAAGTCTAAAACTTTCCTTTGAGAGTAAATATAAAAAATATGACAGCATAGTGGAAAACACATTGAGTTATTACCCTTTATAATACGCCTTCACCCGGACTTGGTGGGAATTTTCGCCGGGGTGGGACATGGTGCTGTCCCGCAACGTCGGCATCATCAGCTCCGCTCAGAATCACCGATACCTCTCTGCCCTCTTCAGCTCTGAACGCATTCACCACGCCCTGAAGCACTCTGATTTAATGGTCCGTCGAAAGGGGTACTTAATGAGGCCAGTGGTGATAAAAGTCGAGACGTTGGCCCTCCTCGGTCAAACCAAATCAACATGTAAAGTAGAGGTAAACTTACAGGGTCCGCCAAACAACTCCCTACCGCAAAGGCCTAACGATGGACTGAACCATTGTCGAAAAGATAAGGGGGAGAAACTTAAACGCGCACACTCGTAGAAAACAAAAAGAAAACACATACTTTTCAAAATATCAAGAAAATACGTAGTAGTTAATATTTAAAATCAGCATAACGCCAAAAACACCCCAAAAATTTCAATTTATCCACTCTACTAAAACTGGGACTGAACCAACTCATTTAGCTGTAGTCCAGTGCTGCCTTCACGTTCAAACATTTCAGCTCGGAAATCATCACGCCCCTTTAAGATATGTCTACCTTTCAAGATCTCTGGCTCGGAAGTAACAAGACAACAATGAATAATAACAAAGACAAACTACTTTATATATTATTTTTAAAATAGCCATAAGGGTTATGTTGTAGTGCGTTAAAAATCGGGGAAGTGGTGCATGTACGGGTGTGTGAACATTTGTCTCGTAATACAAATACTAATGTTGAAATATTATTACAATTTTATGTCCTTCTAATACATCAGAAAACATTTGCAGTTACAGACAAAAAACAAAATTTGAGCTGCCAACATAAACAATAAGAAAGACATATAAAAACGTTTGAAGCAATTTAATTTGAGGTTAGCATTACTATTTCACTTTTAATAATAATTTTAAAAAAATCATCAAAAAACGACCATTTCAAATCTGCTACATGTATTTTGCCCTCTGGGGGCACTGGAGTACTACACGTGGTAAATACCAATTATTTTTGTTTTTATTATTACTGTATTACTGTTTTTATTATTGCTGTAATTAAGTCCATTATTCATCATCGGAACTGTTAATTTCTCAGAAGGGTTGCAGGGAGTTTGTGCTTATCTCTAGGAGCCACTGGGGGAAAGGAGAGGAGGGGGACACCCCGCCCGCCAGAGCCATTAAGTTTTTAATCCATAATCAGATGAGTAGCTTAATCTTTAATTCACAATAGCAAGTATGAAAATTAATTAGCAATCTGATTAAAATACATAACATGATTCAAGCAGTGAACGATCAATACTGTAGTAACCATGGCAACGGCTAACTCCATCATCCACCCCACAAATAATCAGACAGTTCAGGTAAATAATTTTTTATTTTGAAACTTCACCATGTGCATTTCATGTCAGTCCACATCAATGTATTATTAAACCATTATCCCTATTAGGTTTAAACACCTAAATAAATTAATAGTGAGAGTAAAGTGGAAGAAAGAATGATATACTCACATATTTCTGCATTCAATTTGCTTTTGATCCATTGACGTGAAAAATTTGGCAATTGTTTTCTCATAATTTGGGAGAGGAACAGAAAACAGGCACGTTTTTCAAGATATTTATCAAGATGAAACAAACTTAAATACATATTTAAAATCATTAAAAGTTTTGACATGAATAGCCTCAACAATGAATGAAAACTGAATTAACTGGTATTAATTTTTTCCTAAGTAATAATTAGAGGTTCTACAATAACTCAGAACAGACACATTTATTGGCTGTTATTAAAAAAATAAATTTGTGATTTGAGAAGGGTAAAGGTGGAATTGTTTTGGTGCAATATTTGGGAAAAGCTCCCAGCTTTCATGTAATCCCGCTGAGTTCATCCTAAATCAAATGGATTTTTAAAATTTCTCATCTGAAACGGTTTCTGTATTTCAGCAAACCACCAGCAGAGGGCAGCATTTATACTCATTTCAGCTTTTTACACATGAACTAGCTTCCAAAAAGAAGCAGAATTCAGCAAATCTTGTAAACTATAAACGATTTTAATGAAAACACCTATGAAGGCACATTAAAGTGAATTTTAAGCAATTCAGTAAGAATTTGCTTCAGTGAAAATTCTTTTTGAAACAGGCCCAGACAGCTTTTCACAATCTTCTCTGAAGTCAGTGAACACATCAAAATTAATTCTGAAACACTGCTTTATTAGAAGTGCAGATGAGTACAGGATACTACAGACTATACATATATAATATATGCTTTTTGTTATATTTACAGGGAATGTAGATGCTAGATGAGAAACTGATGGAATGTATTGCATGTGCAGAGATGAAGCATAAATCCTGCAGTTTATACACTGAAAAGGTTTCCATGCACCATTTGGTTTACATGACTACTGTGCAAAAGCAGCTGCAGTTTAAGACTAAATGTGGCAAAAATGCTGTTAGCTTGATGGCAGGTGATCGCTCAGCGAGGCACCTCAGGCACTGCAAATACTAGTTTATACATTCCCAAATCAGGCAGCTTTACTTTACAGGTCTGTAATCTGATTCAGATTGATTTAATGATAATTTTCGAGAATAATTCCTGGAAGACAATATTTGGCACCAATTTAACATAAAAGAGAACCACTTTTAAATAAATTATAACCTGTAAAACAAAGCGTTACCCTAAAGCTGTGCTGAAAGTCTCAGTCCAGACATCAGGGAGACTTTAAATGTCGACTGAAACCAACAAAAGCATGTAGCTGTATGAATAAATACCCCTGAATCCCTCATAAATCTAGTATTGTACATGTATATTGGGGAACTTTCTTAAATAATGATGCAAACTTGGAAAAAAAGAAAAAAAAGACTAAAAAAGTTCTTAAAATAATAAAGTGGTAAAAAAGATGCATTCCAACTCTCAGATTGCAACAACAGCTGATTTACAGAACATCAAAGGTCTAAAATAATAAATTAATTTATAAAATGTATGGGAATGACTTCAACATTCTATCCTCTTGACCTACAAAGGAAGGAGTGTTTCAGATGAGCAGCAGCACAGCGTTGGAAGATGACAGTGTGTGACATCGTCCTACTCAGGGCATGCTGCCAGAACCGAAACCATCCATCTCCATGGACACGGACTTGATCAGCTCCTCCACCCAGCGAACCTCAGAGGCCACCTGCTCAACCAGGACCTCATAGCGGTTTTCCAGCCGCCCAAACTTGCGCTTGAGGGTGTTGGCGCTCTGCATAGTTTGCCGGGTGTCCTCCTGGCACTTCTTGCGCTGGGATTGCGTGCGCTGCAGCTCCTGGCGAATGTGGCTCAGGTCGGCAGAGATACTCTGGTTCTCCTCCTTGTACCAGCCCTCCTTCTCCTCATATATGGACAGCAGAGCCACTACATCCTCCTGGCAGGAGCGCTGGTTGCGCTCCAGCTCTTTCAGGCCCTCCTCTGCCACTGCTATCTCTTCAAGCACCTGGGAGAAGCGCTCAAAGTTCACGTAGGTGTTGTTGGGAGGCATGCTGGAGTGGGACTTGATGGTGTACTCCTTCAGCCGTGTGGTCTTCAGACGCCGACGCTCCGTCTTGTGGTCTCTGTCCTCCTGCCGAACGTTCCGTCTCTTGATCACCTGGAGGAGAAAAATATATATATAATCTGGAATAAAAAGTGACACCCAACAAGGAAGGCAAAATGTTGAGGAATCCACTTTTCCTAGAAGATAACGAAAATGCTCACCTTAATCCAGGAATGCTCAAGACTCTCATTTATTGTCATTCTCTTCCTGTGAAAGACAATTATCCATCAGTTTGAAAATAAGTAGACCAAGATATTTATTAGATTATAATTCTGATGTTTTCTTTTACAGAATATACGCAAATTTGAGACAGGAGTGTATATTTTACTTTGGATCCTTGACCAGCAGACGGCGTATAAAGTCCTTGGCCAGCTCGCTGGTGTTGCTGAAATACTCCTCATCAAAGTCGTAGTTAACAGCAGAAATATTGGTTAAAGTCTCCTGCTTGGTCTCACCCAGAAATGGCGATGCGCCGCTCAACCTAAGGTGGGACAGAGTTGGATGTAGACCTCGCAAGACCACAGTGACTCAACAGACAGACGTGATGTGATGCGTTACTCACAGAATGTACGTGATCACTCCGATGCTCCTGCAGACAAGAGGAGACAGGTAAAATAAGGAGGGGAAGCATCAGACGGTTTAGTAAAAAAACTTCTGATGAGAAGGGGGGGAAAAAAGGTACAGAATGGCATCTTACCACATGTCTGCCTCCAGGCCAAGTGGCTCGTAGTTGACTATTTCTGGCGCTGTAAAGAACAGAGGAATGAGCGCTTTAATTCAAACCAGATGTGATCTGAGGGGGAAAATCTTCCACTCTACATGGTTTAGCTGAGAGGCCTGCTTGGAAGAACGTCAGCTGAATTTTAGGTTGTGGGTTCTTACCGACAAACTCTGGTGTTCCAAAGATGTTTTTGAACTCGTTTCCAGCTTTGATCTGGTGAGCGATCCCAAAATCGATCAGCTTGATCCTGGGGTTGGGCACATTCTTGTCCAGAAGCATGATGTTCTCAGGCTGAAATATTAAAGCAGAATAAAAGAAAATGATGTGAAAACATTTTTAATTGTTGTTCCAATATCATTAATCAATATTTGTCGCTCTGAGAAACATCATTAAAGTCGTGCTCGTTAGTAGTTCTGATAAAAACGTCTAAACTCTGATTCTGCCAAATATTTTACATCCCCAGCTTCCCTTTAGGCTGCTGACCTTCAGGTCGAAGTGGGCGATGCGTTTGACGTGAAGGTACTGAACTCCGTCCAGGATCTGCTTCAGAAACTGCGTGGCCTCCTCCTCGGTCAGAGACTCCTTCTCAGCCAGGAAGTCAAACAGCTCCCCGCCGGACACCAGCTCCAGGATCAGGATGACGTCCGTCTTGTTTTCGAAGATATCGTGCAGGGTGATGATGTTGCTGTGCTCGATCTCCCGCAGGATGTTGACCTCGCGCTCAATCTCCTCACGGCTCACACCCCGCCGGCTGGACGACAGGCGGCGCTTCTTGATGAATTTGGCTGCATACTCGATACCCGTGCTCTTCTCTTTGCACTTACGGACGATGGCAAACTGCCCACTGCAGAGGGAAAGGATGAGAGAGACGCTGCATCAACAAATTGTGTTAGAATATTTTAGGGTGAGATTTAAACTGCCCAATAAATGAGGAGGTAATCTACCAGAAAATAGATAAGTTTAGATTAATGCAATTTAACAACAGAAAAAAGAAGCACACAGCATTTTACAGTGCAGTCCATTCTCCATCACTTAATATGTGCAGCTTGTCTTGGCAAACTCACAGCGTTCTCATCTTTGGAGACAAAGCCGAGGTGGAAGGACACACTTGGTGGACTTGATGTCACACTTTTGCTGCATTACTGCAGAAGAAAACCAGCTAATACAGAGAGGTGGGTTTAATCTTTAAAAAATGTTGACTCATCTCCAGAACTGTCCAGCACAGCATAAAGGGATGTAGGATTATTTTTATTGTTGCTGGTGCAATGCAAAAATTATTTAGCCCAGTTTGGATGCTGAGCTTTGGGTCAGATGAGGTTGAAACTGAGCATCTTGTGCCTGATCTGCCTTCAGTTCTCAGAATTACACAATTGTTTTTTTCCAAGCACACATTTGAGGAAAAAAAAAAAAGAAGGAATTTAAAGCATCATGATGTTTTTGATGCTGTTCTTACCTGCCCAGCTCCTCCCCCATCTCATAATACAGCTCTACATCCTCCTGCCTGAAGCCAGCCATGGTGCTGACTCGAACAATGATGGGAGAGATGCCTTAAAAACTTCCTACAGCAAAGGAGAAAAGTTAGACGCACGTAAATAATAACATACTGACGATTAAAAATGTGGCACAAACACAATCAATATGACGATTACAGCTGTAAGCTTTCATTACAAAGCATCGGAGTATTGTTCAGTCCAAAAATGGTAAATCACCCCTTATGACCTTGACTTCTTCCCTCCTTATTTGGTTCTAATCAACACAGCTTCAGTGTTTTTTTTTTCTCAGAGACTTTAGGCTGATGTCAGACCTCTGCATACCAGTCCTACTGACATCACCTCCTGTCCCGGTCCAGCTAACTCTGGCTCGATTAAAGGGGCTGGAATTTGTCCACACAGACATGTTTTAAAGTTTGTTTAGAACAACTGCAGATAAGTTGTATAGTGTAAGGGCTTTTGCAAAAGCATAAGCTACAACATCCGGCTGTTGTGTCAGAGAAGCCAGCAACACAGACCTTCCTCACCGACAACTATTAATAAAAACAGCCCGACTAAAGAGCTTTATTACACGCAGCTAGGAGAATAAAGTCGACAAACATCTATTCAATAGTAACATATTTAGAATGATATGAGAAGAACTAAATTAAACCGTGGCCACAGACGACAGCTAGCTGTACTGGTTAACAAGTTAGCGTAAAAAACACCGGCCGGGATGTCTTTGTTTTCACCACACCTCCGTATCCTGATACTTTAGCATAAATACGTTTATTGTTAGATACTAAAAGTACATTTTTATAATACACAGTTAACCCTAAGAATCTGAAGTCAACAAAATAGTTACTCACGGTATGGATGGCTACCAGCGCTGCATTCCTTATCCTGGGAACTGGGCGAGCGGATCTTTGGTCTGAGCAGTTTCAGTTTAGCCACAGCCAAACAACACGCTTCCGGTTTGTTGTGTCAAAATAAGTATTTAAAACCTGAAATAAATGTGGTATTTTAAAAATAAATTTTGTAAGAATTTTGTTTTATTCAGTTTATTCTGGTCTGTATGTTTTGTTTGGAAAATTGGAAAGTATATAATAGATTTGGTGTATTTAAATGCTTTTAAACTTTATTGTGAAATCTAGCATAACTTATTTTCCGGTGCTGACGTTTAACTTGACAAAGGTAAACATCCAACAGGACAGAAGGAAGGCCATATGGAATGACATCAGGCTGAGAGAATTGACTGAATTACGTCTGAAAAACAAGATTGAGCACGCAACTGCAATGATTAAGGCTCCTAATGAGGAACAGTGGAAAGAAAAAAAACCTTGGTTCACATGGCAGAAAGTTTCATGTAGAAAATGTTGGTTTATTTTTATATAATGGCTGGGAAATGAACAATCATCCATACACGAACGTTTACAAAATATTGGTTACGAGCATACGAGCCAAGCTAATTAGAGCCAAGGAGTCTGTCAGGAGCGCGCACTGGAAGGTCACTGGACAGGTAGCGCGGATCCAGTGGACTGCGCCTTGATTCCAACTAGTTAAACGTAGAATTAGGTTTTTCCAAAATATTGTGTCTTTACATAATCATTCAGTCTGTGACAACAGAAGGTGCTACTTTTTTTGTTTGCATTTATTATTACGACATTGCTGGATAAATGTCACCCTCTTGTGGGGATTTAGTGAGCTTAGACAAGACGTCTTTTTAAAAATGCCTATTTTTCTAATTATGGGGTTTAATTTTTTCACCTATTAGGTAAGTCTTAGCTTTGGCTCTAAATGTTTAGGAGGGGTTGATTTTAAAATCTGTTGAAAATCCATCCAAAAATGGATGAATGAATGTATGATTTTCAAATCAATTGTAGCTTTCAGTGAGAGCTATCTGAAGAAGGCAAAAGGAAAAGAAAACGGTTTCTCTTCCTTGACTTTTTGACGCTGCTTGTGTGACGTCTGTCGCCGCCTGGTGGTAAATAGTTGAAATTACAATTAAAAAATAAACCTTTTCTATGGTTACGCTTCCTGATGGAACAAAAATCATAACATCGTAAACTAATCATGTAAAACGCAACAAAAATTCCATTCAATAAATTACTATAAATTAAGAGAACTTTCAAAAAGAAAACTGTCGCAACTGTGAACATGCCAACGTGCTAAGGTCTTCTTTCTTTGGCTGCTGTTTCCGCTGAATTTATCGCAACCTGGTGGCGATTTAGTGACATTACAACAAATCAAAAATAAACCTTTCTAATGGTACATCGCTACCTAGTATTTACAGTCTATGATCGCTACGCTACCTGAACGCAATGACATATTTTATTCAATAAATTGCTATCAATTAAAATAACGTGCACAATGTTGCAACTGTGAACATGCTAAAAGCTCCATTCTTCTTCGCTGCTGCACTATTTAAGACATTCAACTCTTCATAGTAGACAGCGACTATTGCCATTGAATGAAAGAAAACAGCTCATTCAAATTATCTTACCAAAGCAGGGCTGAATGTTCTGACTTATACACGTTTTACCCTGATATAAAAAAATCAATTTAATATAAAAACAAAACAATTCTATCTGAGACATCTTCCCAAACCATTTATTTAAAAAGTTGTTTGGGGCGGGGTTCTGAATTTGTTGTTGAAATGTACATTTTCAGCCGAGTTTTAAGCTCAATAATTTTTTTGCGGTGAGAAGCAGAAGCATGAAGTTAGTACTACTAGGCTTTACAACACAGTCATGATGCAGATCTGATGATAAAATCAGAATTCAGTGCTGTGACAGTTGTGGGAACAAAGATTAGGCAACTACTGGAATAACGGAACGCACTGAAAACTGCATGTCCATACAGGTAAGCTGTCTGAGAGCGGGTTTTCTGCAACAAAGCAACAGAAATAAATACACCAAACAGCAAAAAAGACACTCTTCATCACTACTGTTCATGTATTGAAAATGACATAATCATGAACTTTATTTTTGCTCCGTTTGGTCTAAAACACAATACCTAGCACCAATACTGTAATTGTTTGGACCCAAAACCATTTTTAAAGACAAATGAACAAAAAAAAAAACATAAATACATAAATGGGATAAAAATGTTTAGCAGTCATGAGTGAAATTGAAAGAATTGAATGGCATGTGGAAACTCTTTTACAAAATCTAGTTCTTTTGTTTTCGTCGTTGTTGGATGTTCTTGTCATTTTACAAACTGTTCAGCTCCTGCAGCGTTTGGTCCAGGACTTGGTGCATTCCTACATTTTCCTCTTTTGCATGTGAAAGGTTCTCTGTAATAAACAGAAGTAGAGTAAACAAAAATTAAATGCAATTATACTTTCGTGCAACACGCAACCCCCAAAAAGTTGATTAGACAAAGAATGAATGAAAGAGGAAAAAGAGTAGAGAAAATATCTTTATTGTGCTTCAGGTCAGAACAAAGGCACAAAGGAGCGGTGAGAGAAGAAGCGACTAAATGCCTTTAAGATGCCACACAGAAGCAAACAAAGTAAAAACACAAGTTTTACAAGGTGTTCATATCATTGAGGGCGTGATCCAGCTCCTCGCTGATAGCCTTGTATCTCAGCTTCTGGGTGTACAACTCGTCTGAAGGTAGGAAGGCACAGAAAGGAGGAAGGCAGGGTGGAGAGAGAGGAACATTGTGAAGACAAAAGGGAGAAAAAGAGAAGTGAAGATAATTAAATCTTAACTACAGTAAAGGAATGAAGAGGCTCAGTGGAAGAGACAGTATGGATGGATTAAAAAATAAAAGTACAACACAAACCTTCTAGGTCATCTATGGTCTTTTCAAGCTTTGAAACTGTCCTTTCTGCAAATTCTGCACGAGTTTCCGCCTTTTAAAAATAATAAAAAAAAAAAGATAAATACATATTATTAGTATATATTAAATATTCTGTAGTACAGAAGATGACTAGGGCCACTGAAAAGAAAAAAGTAAAGAAAGAGAATTCTGACTTTTTCCTCAGGATCCAACTTTAACAACCCTGAGATAAAAAGTCAGAACTCTGACAAAAATCTATGAGTTCTGAGATTAAAGTCAAAATTCTGAGGAAAAAAAGTCTGAATTCTCTTTCTTTACTTTTCATTCTTTTCAGTGGCCCTAACCCTCTTCCGTGCTGAAGCAACCCCGAAGAGCAACTCAAAGAGACGAGAATTTACCTCCTTAAGTCTGTCGTTCAGGACTTTAATCTCCTCTTCGTATTTGTCTTCTTTCTCAGAGTACTAAACACAAAAAGGAAACGGTTTTGTTGTAATCAGCTGTAGTAATCAGTATTTATCAGTTTCTGGCAAACTTCGGTGATACCTTATCAGACTGAGCCTCCAGAGATTTGAGGTTGTTGGTGACATTTTTCAGCTCTTCTTCCAGGTCGCTGCACTTCCTGCAAGAACAACAGACACATTCTTGTTCCAGTCCTTTCAACAAATATTAAATAACAGCGCGTGGCTTTTTTTTGTGATGGTGCGTACAGTTCAGCGATTTCCGCTCTCTCTTCCGCCCTCTCCAGCTCCCCCTCGAGGATCACCAGTTTACGAGCAACCTGTTAAAAACACGCAAAATCACCGCTGATTAAAAGAGGAAATGATGTCAGAGCTGTTTCAAAACTGTACCAGAAACACGGATGTGTGAGCATGTACCTCCTCGTATTTTCGGTCAGCCTCCTCAGCGATGTGTTTGGCCTCTTTGAGCTGCATCTCCTGAATCTCCATCTTCTCCTCGTCTTTCATGGCTCGGTTCTCAATCACCTTCATGCCTCTGCAGATGAGAGTTTAACGAAGATGTGATCCAAGATGCAAAAATGAACTTGTGTTTTGGTCTTAATGTAAAAAAAAGTTCCTATTATTTCACTCTAGAGGTCAAAACAACTTGTGAAATATTCCATTTCTGTGAAGAGTCTTGGTTTTGAAAGATTAAACATAAGAATGTAAAACTTTGACTTATTAGAAGACGTTTTCTGGCTGTTCTGGTCCGTCACCTTTCACTTTCATCTGCAGCCTTCTCGGCCTCCTCCAGCTTCTGCAGGGCCGTGGCCAGCCTCTCCTGGGCCCGGTCCAACTCCTCCTCCACCAGTTGGATGCGTCGGTTCAGAGATGCCACTTCACCCTCGGCCTTTAGCCACACAAGAACAGCGAGAGATTGCAGAAGAAATGTTGGAGGTCATCCGTAAAACATTCTTTCATTCCTTCCTAGAAATCCATCGGATCAACATAATCTTACAGATAACAGTCAAATGATATTTAAAACATCACGTTGGAACACTTAACTAGTCCACAAGTCTGAACCTGAACACGAGTCGGTAGAGCACTGGGGTTGCATGACATGATGAAAACTGTGACATTACTGAATGTTGTGTTAAATTTAAAACCCAAACCAGGCATGGCCATCACGATCTGTGATGATTCTGACTGGCCCCATGCTAGAAGGGCATACTAGCCTTTGTTTCACTGCAGTCCTTCAAAAGGTGATGCTGGTATATTTTTGTTCTAAATTGCACCAATTATCAGCCATAATGAACATCCATTCTTTTTTTTCTTTTTCTCACACAAGCTCTTGCTCCAATATTCTGAACACAGGAAGTGATGGGTGAGTTTTGATAAGATTCCACATCTGAAGACGTCAACGTGCCGTCATTTAAAGCGTGACTGATGAGTCCCGACTTGCAGGAATCTGCATGCATCCCAACGTTTACAACTTTGAGATTTTTTATGTGCATTTTGCTCAAGCTTCTGCATCAAAACAGCAAAAACTGGGATCAACCTTTGATGTGTGTGAGATCACTCAAACCTCTCAAGCAACATCCCTTCCTGATCAATCATGAACTGGAGATGTGCCGCTGCAGCTATATGGCCGCCCGTTTCACCTTTAGCAGCTGTCATGAGGACTGGACTTTGCAGCCTGAGTAGACACTTTGAAAACATGCTGACACAAAGAAAAACTCTGAAAACTCTGAGACGCTACAGCTGGTCTCACAGGCTGCTTCCTGCAGGGCTGATATCTCAGATAACCACGTCTGTTGTCCTCTTCCTGTGGCCCCAAAACAAGGAGGATGCAGGAAGGATTACAGCTCCTTATTTCAGACGGGCTTTGTCTTAAAAGTTATTCAACCCTAAAAGAGTAAAGGAAGTGGAACAAAGACTTTTGGATGCTTGACCGAAAAACTGTCCTTCATGTCTCCAACTGGTGGGGAACAAATGAAATCCTATGTGAACTTTATAAACGTGCAGTTTATTTTTAATTACACTGATCATATGGAGCTGATTGTGTGGATAGGGGTGGGTTGATCAACACAGCTCACAAAATGTGGGTAATAATTAATCCAGATGACCAAACATTAGATAAAAGAATGAAAAAAGACAAGTTAAAGGATTTAACTGTAGACTAATAATGAATAACGGACGAGTTTAAACCCTTAGATGTTTATTATTTACATAAACCGGATTAAACATTAGTTTGTCTCACTTTTTCGCGCAGTTCCTGTTCTGTTTCCAGCTCCTTTTGTATCACCAGAGCGCGATCCTCTGCCTCATCAACCTGCAACTGCAGAGTTTGGATTTTCTTCTTCACCATCTCCATGTTCTCGGTGATTTTAGCGTCTCAGAGCAAAGAAAAATCCCAAAAGAGAGCTGACGGTCTCGCTTCTGAAGCTTCAAACTCTGAGGAAAAAGTTTCTTTCCTTTTTTACCGACCGACAGGAAATCATGGACGCGCAGAGCTGGGATGGGATGGGTTGGAGAGAGGGGGGGAGAAAAGAAAAGAAATAGGCTGGGAGTTTTCAGGAAATTTATGACGAGATCACCCAATCCCGGCTGGGGTGACATCACGGCTTCAGGAGGGGAGGGGGCAGCCCTTTTCCTCCACAAAAGAGGTGCGTAACGTCGGTTCTTTTAGGGTGAGGACTTTATAAGGGTGTTGGTGCGTTCTGCTGCTCTGGATGAGGAGATCAAGCTCTGGATGAGTCATTTTGAATATGAATCAGATCTGATTACTTGAAGAGGAAATGAAGAAAGCAGGAGAAAAAGGGAGGAAGAAGTAGAAAAAGAGGAGGAGGAAGGGGAGGAAGTGGAGGAAGAGGAGGAGGCACTGGGTGGGGCTGCAACAATCCCATTCAACTAGGGTTGTTGACCTGCTCTGGCCTGGAATGTAAATTGATTTGTTTGGAGACTTGACCCGCAGCCATCGGGTGTCAAAACATTCCTTCGGGGCCCCTTTGTGCCCCCTACCTCCGTTTTTTCAAAGCAGATGCTGGATTTATTCTTTCTTTCTAAACTTTCACGCATCAGCTCCCCCAGACAACAGATGAAGTAACAGCAGTTTAGCCTACAAATAAATGCACCTGATGTCGTCTGTTTGCACCATTAACCCAGAAAGGGCTCCACCTTTAAAATCTGACCTCACCTGATTTTGCAGAGTGAAAAAAAGCAATATGTAGATCCAGTATGTATAAAATGACCACTATTCCTTTACATGATGCTTCCAGCCAAACCATCATGGATTAAAATAAAATGATAAACAAATATAGTTTATATATTTCAAGCTCTAAGTCCATAGTTCCCTGGCTTTTGGGGACCCCATTGGGGGGTGATGGACCCTAGGTTGGGCCCAACTGCTCAACGTTATTATTTAAAGTGTTTATTCTCTCTCTCTCTTCTTGTTGAATGAAACCAAGATTGAAACTTATAAAATGTGTGTTTGTGTTTATTGGACCGCTTTAGAACAACAGCAAAAAGTCAATAATGCCTTTCAGAGCACAAATCAATATTTAAACATAAAACTTCCATCTCACGCTTACCTTCCCTCTTCCCTTCGAGCTCAGGTGCCACCAGAGGCCTTGGAGATGTTCTTGGAACTGAAATCTTCAGATCACGGAGATTGCTCCTTGGATCAGTTTGGGGTTCATTTCTCTGATGCATCAGCCTTCTACAACTACTCTAAATCCTTTTTCAGATCTTAGGGTTTTCCCCACTTGTTGGGTCCCTGGTTCATCTTTGCTGCCAGGTGTTCACTGAGAGCAGTTATCTCCAGCCAGGTGTGTGGATCATATCAGGATCTGATGCAACCTTATCTTTGACTTGTTCTTGGATGTCTGCCACTGTGATATGTCAGGCTTCCTGTTCTGAGAGACTGATGCTATAATCAGAGATTTGCTTTTTCCATTTGCTTCTCTGGTATTATCCAGTTTCAGCTCTTGGTCTCACATTCTTCCTCCTGCCACTGAGACTAAACCTTGGATGGTGAAGGCATACAGCGAGGTTTGAGTCCCTGTTCGATCCCATCCTAGCCAACCTTGAGCGACCTCGCTGAATGAGCCAGAGACACAACAGTGCGACTCAGATGTCACCCAGATCAACAAGGTCCACGTCAGTTATTGAGAACCAGGAAATTCTGACGAGAAATGGTCTACCAGAATAAAACACCAATGCACAATGGATGTATATTTATTCGTTTTTCTTTTCAGTTGAATTTTAATGTGTGCTTCATTAGGCGGAAGGGACTGAAATGGTCTCTTTGTTTAACCCTCTCAGGCTCAAAATAAGTTTTGATAAAAGGACGAACAACTAAGTCCTTCAGGGGTTCTTCTGAGTTAAAAAATGCTCATGAAGTACGTACGTGGAGTAACCAGGTAGGTGGGTTTTAAAGTGCAACGCCTGCCTCCAGAGGGTTAACCAGAATGACAAAAGGTTGAAAAAAAAATACACAAAAGTTTGTGTTCAAAACATAACAGAAAGAAACGATGGGTGTTTTGTCTTTGTTCAGTCTGGTTAAAAACCGTCTAACAACAAACCAGTTGAACAAATAGAAATCCCACTCAGAGATGTGTTGGGATTATGAAATCAGGAATATGTGTCATATTTTAAATATGTTGCCTAAACCATCTCCATCCTAATCTAGACATTTTAAACACAAAACATGAAGGTTCAAAGACCATTAACTATTGCAGATGGACCATAGTTTGTAATTCAAGGCCACTCAGTAAACGTGTAATATTCCCCCCACCACAAAAGGCCAAAGCATTGATTTCATTAAACACTGCAGCATGGGGTTCTCTGTTTGCTTAAGCTGCATTCCTGGGATTCCTGCTCGGCTACAGGCTGGCCGAGTTTTGTCTGCATCTGAGAAAAGTGTTTAGTTACTGCCTTCAGCCAGCAACAAGTAACCTTTTCAGCACTGCCTGGCTTAGAAGATAAAAATCACCCATGTTGTGAGTTGTATGGTTACCACAGGATGTGAAGAGTGGGGCAAATGAACGAGTTTCATAATATTGTTGCAATTCTTCAAAATAAAAGTCCTTTTTATTCAATCTTATGAGTTTTTGAGTGAAAGTCAATGTACAATTGTGCTATTTCAAGAACCTTAGGCAACAGAAGTAGAAATGTGAAAAACCGCTGCATTTATTTAAACTAATCTTTGTTTCTCTTTGTTTTGGGATCTTGTTCTGTTGTTTAGTTACTTCCATCTGCGAGAGCGGACATTGATACCCTATAGGAGAGAAACCTGGATGGCTGCGGTGGCAGTGTGGCATGAATAATGTGTTTCACATGGCAACGATGCAGCAAACTCACATCTGTGGCTTTCTTTTCCGACAGTTCCAGCTTCTCCTGAGCCTCCTTCAGGGCCTCGGAGAACTTGTCCAGCTCGTCCTCTGTTCCCTTCAGTTTCTTCTGCAGAGCAAGCAGCTCGTCCTCCAGCTGGGAAGCAACAAAAAGGACATTAATGAAAGCTGACCGGAGAAAGCATTGACTTGTTTTAGCACGATTTTTGAGTCTAGGGTTAGGGTTATGCAACCTTTGAAGCCAAACAAATAAAATATGGGTACCACAGCTACTCATCATGAGCACAGAGCACAAGACAAAAAAAATATGCCTGTTTTGCAGATTCTGAGCTCAAATTTCATTGCAATTTTACAATATTGCATTAATCTGTGTTTGTGTAAGATTTTTAAGATGATTGTAGTTTAAAACTCTGGAATGAAAGGCGATGAGTATTCTGCTTTATTTCAAGGAATGCAAGGGCTTTACTCGGTTGTTAAGACTCTTTCTGGGTATCACTGAAGCTCATTGTTTAAAACAAATATCTGTATTGTAACACATGACAGTCCATCAGTCATAGTTGACATATTGACTGGTTAAAACCCAAAGTTTTACCACGACTCCATGCTGTCAACAATTTAATGAATGTGGATAATCTACCATGCTGCCTGTGGTTGATCAGGAGTAACTGGGACACATTCCTCATGGAAACAAGCTCATCCCCTGAATTTTCCAAATTCTTATGTAATTTGGTTTTACCCACTCCTCTAATTACTGCTGAGTCCAGGGCTGGTGTTCCATGTAACAGATGCTGATACTGCGCATTAATCTTTGTGTATTTTCGGTGTTTTCCCTCCTAACTGCACCATCAGCATCTTGCCAAGAATAGCAAAGTGCCTTTCAGCGCTGCTAGCATCCACGCCATGCTAACAAGCAAAAGAGCTCTGCATAATCTTCTAGGGTTTCATGACAACTGTAAGACATGAGGAGTGTCCATGTGTGCAGCGATAGTGACAAGTGTCACTCATTGAGCTCCGTGAGGACGTGATGAGGGCATCAGTCTCCTGAGAGGGGATTCCTTCCACTTACTTTAATGCCCATCCTGGTTTTGGGTGATCTTCTGCAGCTCCCTGCTCTTTTGCATTCCTCCCTCCCCAACCACAATGATGACACCTCCTCCAACGGTGCCATAACGGCTCACATTTAGAAACCTCAAATGTCCTGTCACATCCCCAGATTCTACTTTGTTTAAATAATGGGGAATAACTACTCTGTCATTATGTTGTGCTTGGAGATGGTTCAGAGGCTTGAGTGCAGCAGCACCAAATATGGATATAAGATGTTTTTTTCTTCTTCCAGACCTCATCTCAGATTAAGATGATGGAAGAGTAACTGGAGATTAAGTGTTTTGATTCTGATAGCTTTGTATAATCATTCTGATTCAGTCATGCAGCTTACACTTGATCTTTGCTTTACTGAACACTTTCTCCACTTTCTTCTCTCTGCTGTGAGCTAACGGGCTCAACAGCTGCAGAGTGTAAGTCAGCATTGTGTGCATCTGAGAAATATCCTGACGCATGTTTAAATCATACTGTTTGTGTTTGTTGTTGACCTAACTTCAGTTTAAAACCATTTTTTACATGTTCTTAGCATTTTACTGACACATGGTTACTATAAAACAGAGATTATTGATAAAGGTTATTAAAAGATGTCCTAGAGTCAAAAACTAACAAGTTATGCTAGGAAAACAGAACTCTGGTAGACGACATGTATGACCACAGGTTTTGCTCATATGAGCAGGTTTTTCTTTGATGGTTCGGTTTGTGCCAGATAATAAACACTTCTTCATATTTAATTTTGATAAATTGGTCTGTAGGATTTGGTATTTAGACAAAAATTATATTGAATTATTTTTCCAGTGCATCTTATTTTCTATCCCATCATCTCACCTGCTTGCATTTATCCTCAGCGTCCTTCTTGTCGGACTCCGCCTGCTCCGCCCTGTCGATGGCATTCTCTTTATCCAGCTTCAGCATCTGCATCTTCTTCTTGATGGCCTCCATGGTGATTGTTGGTGCTCAGTGTCTTTTGGGAAGGAGCTTTCTTTTTCTCCACAAGATGCAACAGATGAGTTTTCAGAAGGAGGTTGGTGAAGAGCGATCTGCAGATGGAGAGAAGAAGAGAGGAGACTGCAGGAGGGGCCGGGAGGAAGCAAAGTGAGAGTGTGTGAAGCTCAGTGTGATTTAAACCTGACTGGAGGTTTGGAGGCAGCTCCAGTCCCCTGTGACAGCCCTATCCCACCCGTTCACCCCTTCTGACACTCCCCATCTTCACTCCTCTAGAAACTGCTGTGCCCCCCCCCCACCCCACCCCCCCACTGTCTTTTTCTAATCTGAACTTCACCTCTCTAGAGCTCTTTGGAGGAAGAACATGTTGATAATCTGGGAATGTTCGTGTTTGGAGAAGATTAAGGGACAATAAATTAAAGAATAAGAGCTGAAATTAAAAATTTACATTGTTCCTTTTAACGAGTGGCTGTTTTTCCTCTTTTTGGAACGTCTATAGGCCTGTGCTTTTACTTAGGAATGCTCAAATTGATGTTAATACCAGAATTGGTTAGGAAGGACATAGCTTTCGTTCTACCACTGAATAAAAAAGAGCTGGATGGAAAATGAACCAGCCAAAGAAAATTTAGGGGGGAAGAGCTGTCTGCATGTGATCTACAGCAGACCGGCAGAGTCGAGCTACGCAGAAACAAACCAACTAGAATTTAGATCATCTTAATTACTGTTGGTTTGATGGACCTTTATTTAGATCAGATGTATTTGTGAGGGGAAATTCATGAAAGTCTTTTAGATTTCTGAGACTGTTTCCAGGATTTTCTAGGTGCTTGAAAATTAGCTGAGCAAAGACTTTATGTTGTTTGTCCACAAGACTGTCGTGTTGGAAGTTAGGATTCAGAAAGAACAGAGAACAAAAGTCCATTTTTCTATTCAGAGTTTGCAAATTTTGAACTAAACTATGAATCTGAGAACTTGTTTGTGTTTGTTGATGATGTTAGCAGCATTAATGTGTCTGCTTGTCTTCAGCTCCTCTGTGTCAGCTGTCCAGGCTAAAAATAAGAATTAGCAGAGAACCAAGAGAACAGCGGTGGTTCTGCAGAGGCCATTCAAGCTACACTCAGCGATGAAAGTTTAATGAAGGCAATGTGCATCATCCTTTTTATTCAGACACATCCTAACTTCCCAGATTGTTTTTCAGAAGACTTTGTTCAACATCTATCTTGGTTCCACGATGAATCTCCACAGCTGGAATTTAGAGGTTTTAAGAAAAAAGTTTAAAAAATCTGTTGAAGGAAAATGTTTAACTATATCCTGGGATCTAGCCCATCACATTTGCTAAAGCAAAACTGACACAGCAGTGTTAGCATCATCCAACTAAAACGAACATTGTTTTTCCAGGTTTAAACTTAAGCATATCTTAATAAAGAACCTTTTTTCTGACCCTAGCTGTGCTCACGTCAGCAGATAAAGAAGTATGGAAACCCACTAGTATCTGTGTTTTATATTTTTTGGCTTCCCAGACCTCTCCCTGAGGAGAACTATCAAGTTTAACATGAAGGAAAATGCAGCTTTTCTTCCTTCTAAAAGAGTCAGCCAGTGTTGTGCCTTAAAGGTGGGAATGTTTCTGGACAAATTATGGAAACTGGCCTTATTTGGCTAAAGTTTATGAAAGTGAAGGCAGTCAGCACATATTTTGACTCAAATGATACAAACTTTATGTGCTTTGTGAAAAATACTGGCTACCAGTATTATGATTTAAAGCTTCAATAGAGACGCTACTTGATGAAACTCATTGAACGCTGGACACAGACTGTAAGAAAAGAAAAGAGAGATGGAGAAAACAAATAGAGATGGGGTGAATCAGAAGAGGAGTGAGAGAAATCAGAACCCTCCCACAGGAAACCAGGCTAAACTCCTCTTCTCCTTGTATGGTAAAAATTCCCTCAAACGCCACAGTATCGCCTTGGGAGTAGAGTCAGTCCTGCTAAGTATAAATCACAAAGCTATGGGAACAGTACAGCAGACAAGCGTTTATATGAACCCTTCCATGAAGAACGCAAACTATTGTTAACCCTCTCAGACTCAAATAAAGTTTTGATAAAAGGACGAACAACTAAGTCCTTCAGGGGTACTTCTGAGTTAAAAAATGCTCATGAAATAAGTGTGTGGAGTAACCAGGTAGGTGGGTTTTAACGTTGCAAATCTGCAACGCCTGCCTCCAGAGGGTTAATGTCCGCTTTAGCTTACATAAATAGGTACATGTATAGATTGCTTTAGTGGTGTTCACACATGTGACTAATCCAGTGTAACACTTGTGTGATACCCCAGCATCACGACAGCCTGATGCCGAAACTCTGAAGTGTTTGGAAAAGATCTGAAAAACTTTTTTCTTTTACTAGAATAAAATATTGTTTTATTTATCTTGTATAATTTGAGACTGTGTACATGTTATTCTTGTTCATGCACCAAATCTCCTGGGTTGATCTTGTAGTAGCTTTATTTTAAGCCCATGCCACATAGCAGTAGTTTTGTGTCTTAAGACACTGACAGATTCATGTGACATTTATAGATCAGGGAGCAAAAACACACTGACTTATGTTTCATGAGTCTATTACCTTCTGATGATCTCAGTGCTGGCTGCTTGGATGCCATGTTTTGCTCATTAATAGCAAGTCAGTGGAATTATTGACTGCTTCGGGGAGGGTTTGAGCAGATAAACGTCAGTGTTTATGACCACAAGGAATCATACCATTAAATAATTTAAACAGCAGTTTTAGTGATGACTGTCCCATGGTTTTGTACCACAATAACATGTTTAGATTTGATCTGGCATGGTAGATATTTGTGCAAAGAATTTAACCCTCTCAGGCTCAAAATAAGTTTTGACAAAAGGACGAACAACTAAGTCCTTCAGGGGTACTTCTGTTAAAAAATGCTCATGAAATACGTATGTGGAGTAACCAGGTATCTGTTGCAAATCTGCAACGCCTGCCTCCAGAGGGTTAAACAGAATAAATGATGAAGTGATCATGTAGTTAAAGTAGTTTTAATTAATGCCAAGGCTAGGGGAGGGGGGAGATCAGTGCAGAATTTCAGTGCAGATGAGGTACAGCATAACAAAAAATCCAGTCAACAAATCTCATTAACCATATACTTTCTGTTTTTCTGTCTCAAAATCACTCATTCATTTCATTTTAGAATAAAGATGTCTAACCTTTTAATACCACCTCCAACTAGAGCAACTACAACTTTTCTGACACAATCACAAACGTTTCTTATGGATTCCATTATTATTATTATTATTATTATTATTATTATTATTATTATTATTATTATTATTATTATTATTATTATTATTATTATCATTATTATTATCATTATTATTTTATTATTATTTTAAGCCAGACCTCTCATTTCACTCCTTTGCTGTCATGAATATGAATGGAAATGCAGCCAAAAGACAGAGAAAAACAATTAAAAGATATTTATACCTGCTTTAATTATAAAAATCATAGCTAGAAAAAATGTTTCATCCACATTCTAAAATGATTTAATTGTCTAAACATTGAGAATATCCCTCATTCGTGTTTAGTAAAATTTATGATTAAGTACTCGGATCAAGTGAATGAATTAACAAAATTAGAAAACGTCTCTGAAGGAATCATACTGGCTTTCTCTTGCAGTGGTTCCTCCTGCGCCATAGAGGGCGCTCAACAGAGACACAGAGGGCGTCATAATCAAGAAAGACTCGATTTCTTCTCAGTATTATGAATGAAGTCTGATTTTTTGTTTTAAATGTTTCCTTTAAGCGTGTGATCATCTAACATTAACCGTGAAGTTCTTATAACGAGCAAAGATAAGCTCGTTTAAACCGCTTTAAGATGTCTGCTAGCGCTGTGTATGTCCTGGATTTAAAAGGAAAGGTAAGAGACGTAGCATCGTGGCTAAGCTAATATTAGCCTAGCCTGCAGCCATCTACTTTAGTTTCGCCGACCAATTAAGATGTAGCTTTGACGATAGCCTATATTCCTTTATTAAGGGTTGATACTTTGATACAAGTCGATTACTTGCATGCAAACGTTCTGTTCGCATTCATGTGATGTGTGAAACTATAACTATAATCCAGAAATGGTTCATTCTAGCGGTCAGGTGACCAGCTGTGACAGATGGAAATAAATCTCTCCAGGAAATGTACAACTGAACGTTAACGCTCATAAACTGACATAAAAGATAAGTTTTGTAATATAAAAAGTCATTTTTATTTAAGATGGTGAAACGTTGCCAAATCACTTTAGATTTGTAAAAACTTCCGTAAATGTATCAGTTTGCAGAAGTTTTTTTTCCCTCATCTCCAGCTCACGATGATGATGCAAACATGTTACAACAATTTTCTTCAAAGTTGCTTAAATTAAACTTGATTAAAAAGTCCCAAATGCATTTTAGAGATATTTGGGGGAATTTGCCATGTGGCATTATGCCACAAAGGAAAGGAAAAATACTAAAAGTTCCCATCAAAGCTAATAATAATAAATATTTTGTGACACCTAATTCTATTCCTTCCATAGCAAACAATGAAGGACAAGGTTTCTCTTACAGTTTCATGCTAACATCTGCTTCTGATTCCAGGTGTTGGTGTGTCGTAACTATCGGGGAGATGTGGACATGTCTGAGATCGAGCACTTCATGACCCTTCTGATGGACAAGGAGGAGGAGGGAACACTCTCCCCGATCCTGGCTCACGGAGGAGTTCGTTTCATGTGGATTAAACACAATAATCTTTATCGTATCCTTTCTGTTCACACTACATTACTTTCAGACACATCTTTTATTTAAAAATGGATAGTAGGGCTGCACAATACATCGCAAATGTATCAGCATACACAAAATGCATATCGCAAAGAACAGAAAAAAAACACAATGAATGGTCAGCTCAAACAGAAGCGTGAAGTTTTTGACAAACCAAATAGAGCTCTTTACCCATTTGGCCAATCGGGTGGGTTCTTAGAGCTTAGATGCCCACCCCTTAGGCCAGGGGTAGGCAACCCTGGTCCTAGAGAGCCACCGTTCTGCATGTTTTCCAGCCATGCGTGAACTTGCAACTTCGAATTGGCTGAACACACCTGATCCAGGTAATCAACAGCAGGAACAACAAAGATAGTTGGAAAATAAGCAGGACTGTGGCTCTCTAGGACCAGGGTTGCCTATTCCTGTCCTAGGTGAACGGCACTGAATTTGGATGGCTAGCAAAATTTCTTTGTTTTTGATTATTTTTGTTTTGTTCTTGACTTACGTATTTGTTAATTGCAAGCCATATTGTCATCGAAATATTACTGGTTGTGCAGCGCACCAGGCTAAAGACCAAAGGTGACAAATAATTTGCTGCTGTGGCCCCCTCTAGTTAAGAGACACCTTTTGTTAGTGTTAGAGCCGACCCGTGCAAAAGCCTATACTAATCTTATAATCCTCCACATGTTCTACTTCATTCCCCTCTTTTCTTTAACTCACATTATTTCAGTGGTTGCAACATCCAAGAAGAATGCCAGTGTCTCATTGGTTTTCTCCTTCTTGTACAAAATTGTTCAGGTATGAATACAGGTTCTGCTGGCCTTGGTCCAAAACAGTGGGACCCAGGGTTGAGATATGAAACTAAAAATGGGGGAGTTGGGAAATTTTCTCTAGAGATAACATCGCAGTTGAAAATGCATACAAGTATAACGAGATACAGTGTACTGTTTTACTTCGACCATCATGCCAGGAATTGACAGCAGCTGTTTGAAAGCTGTTGCATGTTTTGTAAATGCTCCTTTGGATTTTTCAGGTGTTTTCAGAGTATTTTAAAGAGTTGGAGGAAGAAAGCATTAGAGATAACTTTGTCATCATATATGAGCTGATGGATGAGCTGATGGACTTCGGTTACCCTCAGACCACTGACAGCAAAATCCTGCAGGAGTGAGTATCCCCTCACTCAAAAAAATTTAACTCTTCTGTGTGTATTTCATAACTATTATATATATACATATATATATATATATATATATATATATATATATATATATATATACATATATATATATATATATATATATATATATATATTAGGGTTGTCACGGTAACCGGTATAGCGCTAAACCCCGGTAAAAAAGTTGACAATAAAAATAACCGTCCAGTTTTTAAAAAATTAAATTATCTCGGTGGGTTTACCGTGGCCGCGGTTTAGGCGCGGTGACCCTTACCAGCCACCGTCGCTTCAGCTGAAGTTCCCGCGGCGCGCGCACACACTTTTTAGTTTGCAACGGCACCAAAACTTTGAAGCTGAAATAATGGCCGAAGGAGGAGACGGCAGCGCCCAGGACATCCATCAGCCCTCAAAGAAGACTAAATCGGAAGTATGGGCATATTTTGGATTTCTGAAAAACGCTGAGGGACAGTTAATAGAAGACGGCTATCCCGTTTGCAGAACGTGCAGGAAACAAGTGTCTGCAAAAGGCAGCAACACTTCGAATCGAATGGCACATCTGCGTGACAATCACCCACGTCTCTACAGCCAGTGCAAGGTAAGTTGACATTAGCATTTTAGCTTAAATGCATGACGTGAGGACTTTTGGTTGAGGGAGAATGCAACGAGTCGCTATATACTGCAGCTGCAGCGTCCTCTGCCAGCATTTAAACCGTGTCACGGACACCCTGTTGCTGGATGAAGCATCTTATTTGTTGATGATGAAGAGAAATATACAATTAGTTCCTTGTCATTGATTTGTTTACTTATTCAATGCCATTTATACTTGAACATTTGGATTTGATTACATAGTGTAGTAGTTATTTTAGTAATTTGTTTAAAGTGGCTATTTATTTTAAATACATATTTTTTAAGGTTGACTTGTACAGTGCTCAAGTCAAGTGTGGACTGGAGTTTTAGATTTTCATTTTGATAATGAAGAAAACAAGTATATGAGAAAACAAGTGGTGTTTCTTTGATTTGTTTACATATTGTTTATGTTTTGAATGTTTGGATTTGTATAATTTAAACCTGCACTGACTACTGTAACATGTTCCAGAAAAAGAAGCTATTTGTTCCTTTACTTGTGAAAAGTTGCACTTTTGCTAAGGCTTTGTGTTATTTTAGGTTTAATAAACACTGTTAAACCTTTTCAGAACTATTTCAGTTTGTGTAGAACAGGACTATCAATGCTTTCTGAACATATGCAACACCGTTTAAAAAATACCGCGATAATACCGAAAACCGTGATAATTTTGGTCACAATAACCGTGAGGTTAAATTTTCATACCGTGACAACCCTAATATATATATATATATATATATATATATATATATATATATATATATACAAAATATTTCTGTTGCAGTATTTTTTTGTTTTTTCCTTTAGTTAAACAAACCAAAACTACAGTGCTGGCTGGCCACGCCCCCATAGACCCCATTGACACACCCCTCCCAAAAAGACCGAATAAACATGTTTGTTTACAAAAACATCGACTTAAGTTTTTGCCACCTTAAGGTGTTTTTATTTCAGTTTTTTCTACGTTTCCCAAAGGTGGATAGGATTTGGTTTCATTGCAATTGTTTACGTCCACCACCAGATGTCACTAAATCCAAACCATTGTTCTTTCTTTTCCTCTTCCACTTCTTGTCATTTCTGTGTGTCTGTGATATAACACCCGACACCAGATAGTTCATAACCTCTGTGTTTACATTTCTATCTCTCAGATATATAACCCAGGAGGGACACAAGCTAGACACCGGTGCTCCTCGACCCCCCGCCACAGTCACCAATGCTGTTTCCTGGAGGTCGGAGGGCATCAAGTACAGGAAGAACGAGGTCTTCCTGGACGTCATTGAGTCAGTCAACCTACTGGTAGGAACTCCTTCATGTTGCTCAAGGAATGTCTGACTGTATTTCCTTCCTATATATTTTTTCTGCAGTCATTTATTAATTTATTTTAAGGTTGCTATAAACTGTCTACTTCTGACCCACTGACTCTTTAAGTCTCTTTATCTTTCAGGTTAGCGCCAACGGGAATGTTTTGCGTAGTGAGATTGTCGGCTCCATTAAGATGCGTGTTTTCCTGTCTGGAATGCCTGAGTTACGTCTGGGTCTAAACGACAAGGTTCTGTTTGAGAACACTGGACGTGAGTTCCTCTGTTTCTGACGGCATATCTAAGAGTAAATGACTTAATCTTGTTGAATGTGGAACACTTTTGCAAAGCATGTAAAATATTTCCTTTTCCTACCCCCTAGCTGTCTAAAAATTCCATAAAAGTTTAGTTCAGTGTCATTTTGTTCTGGTGGAAGCTCATTCTGATGTTGTGTTTAATGCAGGAGGGAAGAGTAAATCAGTTGAGCTGGAGGATGTGAAGTTCCACCAGTGCGTTCGTCTGTCTCGCTTTGAGAATGACCGCACCATCTCCTTCATTCCTCCTGACGGAGAGTTTGAACTGATGTCGTACCGCCTCAACACCCACGTGAGTCCAGAACATGGTTTTAAGATTCTGTTTAAATAAAAAAACTTATATGCCAACCGTTTGGAATCCTGAAATACTACTACTACTACTACTACTACTACTGCTTCTGCATTTTATATATTTTTTTAACTTGTTGTTGGTCTTCTATTTTCTTCTGCTTCTCTTGTTGTCTTCTATTGTCTTTTTCTTCTAATGTCTTATTTTTCTTTTAATGTCTTCTTCTTCTACTATTGTCCTTTTATTCTGCTTCTAATGTCGTCTTCTATTATATTTTTCTTCTTTGGCTTCTATTTTCTTCTGCTTACATTGTCTTCTGTTGTCTTTTTCTTCTGCTTCTAATGTGATCTTCGAATGTCTTATTCTTCTGTCTTCTTCTATGGCCTTTTTCTTCTAATGTATTCTTTTTATATTGTCGTTCTTCTGCTTCCATTTTCTTCTATTTCTAATGTCTTCTTCTAATTTCTCCTTATTCTTCTTCTATTGTCTTTTTCCTTTTGCTTCTAATGTGGTCTTCTATTGTCTTTTTCTTCTAATGATATCTTCATTTTCCATTGGCTTTTTCTTTCTGCTTCTAGTGTCTTCTACTTTCTTCTTCCTTCTGCTTCTAATGTCTTCTTTTAAAGGGACTTTACAGAGTTTTGAATTTTTATGCTCGAGATTGCCCCCTCAGGCCAAAAGCGTAACGGCAGCTTCAATAGTAGGCTCGTGCACGAGGCGCGCATGCTGTACGTGCACACTCCTTAACAAAAATAACAGCTGAGACAGTCCCGTGTGTGTGTGTGTGTGTGTGTGTGTGGCCCGGAGGACAGAGGACAGGAGAACACGCAGCTTACTAATTAAATAATTTGGTTCTGTATCTTTCTCTTCAGCACAGCCGACAAAGGTTTATGATGGGTCAGTTCTCCTGCATGCTCAGATCATTCCCTTCCCTTGCTTGAAAAATTGTTCCAAAATGAAAGTTGAACCCGCATCTTTTTTATCTGTGAATTCAATGCCGTTCGGCGAGTCTCAAATAAAAATTTGGGCATCTTACTGTAAAAAAATATACCATTAATGTAAAAAAGAAACTGTAAATAAACTATGATCACATCCAGAATCGAACCCGAGTCTTCCGCACGGGAGTCCGCCATCTTACTGGATGTGCTATAGCACCAGTGACGTCTTTTGTATCTGTAATATTTATATTCCTGATGACAGCTGAAACAACGTTCAAAGATCGGTTCAGAGCGAAAATGGCTATTTTGTTGCAAATTTGCAGAAAATATCTAGAAGAAAGTAGCTAAGGGTCCTCAGAAATGTAGCTAGGTTCATCACTAGGCGTTAGGAACAGCGACAAAGTCGCTGAGTTGGCACTACCTCACTCTCTGCTGCTAAAGCTACTGACAGCAAATGCTATGGGCGATGCCTGAGCGTGAACACGCATGAAGCAGCCTGCTCGACCCGAGCAGATCTCTTTTTCTGTGATTTTACAGAAAAACAGGCAATCACAGTAAAAATGCCAGGACTCATTCTACAGGACCAGGGCATTGCAGGAGAATGTATTAAGAAGAAATGTTTTATTTCTATACATGTTTTGGCTGTCAAACTTCCATAATGCCCCTTTAATGTCTCCTTCTATTGTCTTTTTCTTGCAATGATGTCTTCTATTGTTTTTCCTTCTGCTTCTATTGTTATCTTCTTTTATTGTCTTCTTCTAATAATAATTACTACAGTAAAACTAAATAAAATGTAATTATCGCCTCAAATAATAAAATCAATGTCAACGATGACTACATAGGTTTTTTGGGTGTTTAAATTAAACCTTTTCCCCTCGGTTTTTTGTGTTACTTTTTTTATTATTATTATTATTTTTTTAGATTAACATTTTTTTATCCAACTATTTGACTGAACGAAGATCAGATGGAATTCAGATAGTTTTTTACTTAATTTACTGACCAATGAAAGGCGAGGTGACTCCTGAGGTTTTGTACATTTTTCTAAAATACAAAGAGTAAAAAAAACAATGTTCTGAAACTGAACATAAACAATGGACTGTTTCCTTTTCCCTTTCAGTGGTAGCGGTGAAAAATCAAACATCATCTTTGAGTCTTCTGTTGTAGTAATGATATCTACCCACTAGGTGGCGACTGCTACTTGTTATTTAAGCTTGAAGAAGTGATGTGAATAGGTAATGTAACTTTCTGTTACTCTCCTCTCACAGGTGAAACCTCTGATCTGGATTGAATCGGTTATTGAGAAGCACTCTCACAGCCGGATCGAGTACATGATCAAGGTAGGCCACTTTCTCCGCAGGAACGAGCTGCTGTGTTTTTAGCTAAACCGTTGTTATGTTTCGGTTCCATTATTCATGTCAACAATACTGAAACAACAGAAGACTGAAAGGTAGCTCAGTTCCAACTGGCCTGAGGTGAGGTCACGTGCACAGAAACATGCTGCATTGATCTTGAGTCTTATTTTCTTGTGGATCATCTTGTCAAGTGGGACAGTCGTGATTACACTGTACTTTTGTGAAGCAACAATCCTAGTCCTGGTTGAATACCTGTTTGAGGCTGCACAGCGTGTCAAACTCGTCCCGCTTGTTTTGCTCGGCAGGCAAAAAGCCAGTTCAAGAGGCGCTCCACCGCCAACAACGTGGAGATTCACATTCCTGTTCCAACGGACGCTGACTCACCCAAGTTCAAGACCACAGTGGGCAGCGTGAAGTGGGTGCCTGAGAACAGTGAGATCGTCTGGTCCATCAAGTCCTTTCCTGTGAGCAGAAAACGTGACTCAGGAGTTTCACACTAATGAATGCAAATTATTTTTGTATTTCACCCAATAATTGTCACGATTTTTCTCAAAGCACAAGGAGCACATATGATTTAACTTAAATTACAAATTATTTGTCATTCCTCTTCAAGCTTAGTTAAAATGCTTGTGCTTTAATTTGTCACAGGGAGGAAAGGAGTATCTGATGCGGGCTCACTTCGGGTTGCCAAGCGTGGAGGCCGAAGACAAAGAGGGGAAACCACCAATCAGTGTCAAGTTTGAGATCCCGTATTTCACCACCTCGGGGATCCAGGTAGGTTTGACACTTATGACCTGTCAGGCAGTAATCCTTCACAGATCATGTCAGACGTCAACAGAAAAGGCTCAAAAACATTCACCAAAGCTTCGCAGTCAGTCAAAATAAGAATAATGTGCTGCAGAGCGCTTTTCCCAAACAAACCTACCAAGTGCTTTTCAAGTGGGGTAAAGGTGAGTTTTCACTACAACAATAATAAAAACATCTGAAAACATATCCAAGCGCTGGCAAAGACACTTAGAAACATGAACAGTTCAGGGTGGGATTTGATTATTATTCTGAATATCTAATTTTAGTTTTATTGCACCATCTTTTCTCTCTCACCAGTCCGAGAAGTGAAACCTAATTTAGGCCAGCGGGGGCAGCGTGGAGCACTTGTAACCTCTGTGTGGTTAAACACATTTCTGATGTTGCACCAGCCAGAAGTGCTCATCAACATGAACTTGACCCTCTGTTTTGATCCTGATTACAGTGATAGAAAACGTCACTGCTAGCACCAGGTTAGCAGATTAATTGGAGTCTGATTGTAATTTCCATGCTGTTGAGAGAGCGAGAGAATGAGACTAATGTTTATATTTCATGTTTCCCTCACACTGACCACAGACTAACACACACGTGTTACGTTTACCGTATAATCACAGGACAACTGTGATTATATGTGTAGCGCAACAACACAAAATTAAGTTTCACCATGTCTTGTTGAGTGGAAACAAGGTTAACTTCATTTTAAAGTGTTTTTTTTTTTTTTGCCAGAACTTGATGCATTATAATATATGATTAAAGTTTTTCCACAGTTTTTCTAAATAATATTCTCAATTCTGTGTTTTTCATTAACTGGTGATGTATTTTGAGAATAAACTCTACAATTTACAGCCGGAGGCTCTAATCTCCCTTTATGCCATAACGTTTACACGCCGTCACGATTTCCAGCTTCCCAACATTTCCTATCATCATCAGTAGGACTTTATGAAGTTGTAGAGACATTATGCAGCCCACTCGGAAACGAGCTCAAATTAAAGTTAACCGACTTGTAACCAGGGCGCTGGTTTTAGATTTTTAAGATTTTCCCAACTCGATTTGTCAGTCAAAGAAATAATCTTTTTATTTTTTGCTTTTTTTGGTTGTAAAAACATAAAAGGAATATGTTTGAAAAAGTGCAACTGTATAGCTTCATTATTCAATAAAAGATTTTCTAATGTTGAAACTCTAGCCTAAAAAACGTTTAGATGCTGTTTAAAATGACACAGAATGATCATTTTAAAAACATTCATTCTGGGTTTAATGGTCTAAAAAACATCTTTTATATGTTTTAAGGGTTTGCCAAGTCACGACCTACGCCGGCCGTGCGGTCTCTGTTGATTTAGTTCTCACGTGCTCATCTGTGTTTTGGTGATGGATCCTCTTTTTGTGGTTTTCTGCAAACCTTGATGACTTGTATTCAAACACCAGTGGTTATCCTGTTCGGTTCAATCTGGACACACCCTCCAAGTGTTTTCACCGCAGCGATGAGAACGAGGCGGGTGGTTTCCTTTTATTTGCTTGAACTTTTGTCATCAGCTTTACCTGAAAATTAGAAATGAAGTGAGCAGAAAAAGTTGCATGCAGATGTTGCCTTTATTATAAATATAGCATTGAATTGTAGGAGTTTAAACTCACTAAATGCATGTAAAACCTAAAAATAAGCAGTCAGAAGCTTTAAATCTACTTCATTATAACAAAACTTCCCATGTCATCAGTGATGCTGCACCACCATATTCCCATCCAACTCCCGTGTCAAGTGTGTAACCTGTCCCTTATTACAGGGCTGCAGCAGCCTGGCTCTCAGACTCTAATGCAGCCACTATCTACGTGTGAGAAGAGGCTGTGAAGTTTAATTAGATGCATGTAAATATCAAAGCATGAGAAAGTTTCTCTTAACTCCACCACTAAGTGTAGGGCAGTGCTGCGTGTGAAGCGTGGATGATGCACGTTAAGCCCCACCGTATAAATTTAACTAGGATGCTGCGTAACCCCCACACGTTGGTTGAGGGGAAATCGGAGCCAAACTGTTGTTTTATTTCCAAATGTTGCGTCTGTAGGTGAGAGAAGCCAAACAAGTTGGCAGCAGGTTTTTTTTTTGGGGGGGGGGGGCCTTGTAGCCTGATAAGTGCAGACCACACATGTAGTCTGTACTTAACCAAAGGAGATACTACGAACACCCTCCTTCTCTCTTCTCATCCTTCAAGCCAAGATGATATTTTGTGGAGGTTGTCCTTTCATGCCGTTTTGCTGACGCTGTACCCACGGTCAGGCCCGATGCATGTTTTGGCTGCAGGGCACACGGAGAAGTGCTGCGCCGGCAGACTCTGTGATCCCGCGTCTGTGTTTGTCGTCATGTCTTTGGTGACCACGTCTCTCTCTCTCTCTCTCTCGCACCTCACCGAGAAGTGGACGGTAATAACAAGGCAGCCAGTGCTGAGGCCTTTTCACCAGAGCGCTGCCGCCTCTTGATCCACAAATTCCTGCTCTGTCTGACCTGATTCAGATGGAAGCACGGCGACATCTCCCACTGAGGGGGTTATGTCGGCTTTGAAAACGGCTGTGCCTTCACGTTGCAAATTGCAACTTCTGCTTAAATGTTTGTGAGAACGTTTTCCATTGCAGGATCTTAAAGGCGTGGAACACTGAGAAACCATTTTTTAATGATTATTTCTGATTATAATCTGTCACTCTTGAGTTTTTCATGCAGGCCGAACACGAAAATAGTCTCCTGCATTATCTTCTGATAGACGGTGAAACTCTAGGATTTGAAAATCCTCACAGATCTACGCCACACTGTCACTTAACATTCAAGGACTCACCCATCTTGACTCACGACGGGGAAGGCTGTTTTGGTTTAGCGTTCAGGAAACGGCAGAAAACATCTGGACTAGTAGAAGCTAATCATTAGCATTAGCAACTCCACCACACTGAGCAGAGTCAGTAGTGGAGTTGCGTTGCTTTTGCGAGATTTCCAAATATCAGGAAATAAAAGTCCAGAGCCTGCCATGTTCTGTAACTCTTCTCCAGCTGACTCCGTACTGAGCCCCCCCGACTTACAAGGCATTCATTCTTACTAGAGATCACTGCAAATGAATTGATTACACGGGTGTTCTTCACCTTTCACAACTAATATCTAGTACTTTATAGCAGTTATTTGAACACATTTGTGAAATTAAGTGTTTTAGTATCTAGAAACACTACAGAGTTGTTACATTTCCTCATTTTCTGTTTTATTTCGACACTTGGTGGTAAAAACTTTCTGCAATGTCCTACAAATGATTTATTTTTAGAGTTTCTTCTCGACATTCACCTCTGTGGTAACAGCGAGCTGAAATATCGGTTAATAGCTTGTGAAAGTTGGATCTTAATTGTGCTGATTTGCACTTTTTTCTTTTTTTTGGTCTCAAAAAACCCCCAAAAGTTATGTAAAAGAACATAGTGAGTCCCTTGAAAGCTGCTCTGTAGCTTCTTCCTTCTTCGGGGTGTGACTCATACTACTGCTTCCTCATCAGCACCACAGCGCTGCTATGATCTACCGCTCACCGCAAGCTGGAAGGTGCACACCTCTGAAAACATGCATTTGAAAAACAGTGATTTACAAGTTCACTTGAAATAAATGTATCAGCAGGTGGGGTAGAGAGATCAGACGTAAGTTATGAGTAGAAAAGCTTAACACAAACTTCAGTGCATTCCCTCATGAAAGCAATCTGTCAGTCAACTCAGAACTAGACAAAAACAAGTCAGGATTTGACCTAAAAATAGTGACTTTAGTTGTTTTTCAGTTTGCATTTTGCCCCTTGGGGTTCTGGTTATTTTTAAGGTAAATTTGCTGCTTTAAAAATTCCTTTTAAAGGTGTGATTGTTTTACAACTGTTAGTTTTTTCTTCCAGCAAGATCATTACTTTCATCTTTTAGTGCAAAATATGTGTAAGGAGATATTTTCTCAACCGTAAAGGAGTTTGACACGGTTTCTGTTGACTTTAGTTACGTTGCTAACAGCTTTCTTGTGTTTTTGCCCCCGGCAGGTGCGTTACCTGAAGATTATTGAGAAGAGTGGCTACCAGGCCCTGCCGTGGGTGCGTTACATCACCCAGAACGGAGGTAGGTCAAGAGTTCGGCTGTAGTTGTACCCATATGTGCAGGTGTTGGGCAACAGTTGGGCAATGCGGTGCAACATGGTGGGAACTAACCTTGAACAGATGCAGTTCTATGAAAAGGGGATACACGTGGCAATGTGGCAACATCCTGCCAAAATGTGAGAAAGTGAACTTTCTTTTCCCCGATCATCATACTAAGATTACCCAGGTTGCACATGTCCATCTTTTGGCTAATGTTGCTGCTAATTGCCAAACATCCTCTTCTCATTTCCTTTGCATTTCATTCAATATGGGCGGAAAACATCAGCCGCCTCCACTTGATTTCTCTGAGATTCCCTGATTTTCTTTGTCCATTTGATTAAGTCTTGTCAATTTCCTCCTCAGATTACCAGCTCCGGACTCAGTAGGCAGCGCCTCGGCAGGTGGAAGTCGGGGCGGGGCGGAGTCGAGCCGTTAATATTCTGTCAATGGCAGGTGGCAGTCAGGAGAGAGGAGGACTGTCAGTATTTACTTTTAGTGTTAAATTCTTTATTTGTTAAAGCTCTATACATTCAGGATCAATGCAAATATCGGACGAAGGCTTCAGTAGGGCAAGGGTTAAAGAAACATATGAATGTGTGGCTCCTGAAAGGACGGAGACCAAAATAATGAGGAGTAATGTTTACAGAGGGGTTCACAATCTGTCAGCGTGGGTTGTAAGGTTGAAAGAGTTTGTTACAAATCTCATTTAGAGTTACTGTAATCACCTTCACAGGTCAGCGCATTCACTCACACTTTATATATTTTCTATGAAGTTGCCACGATTCATGTTTTTTGATTATCTGTATATATTTGTTACATGTTAATGAATTTGGAGTCAGTGTTATTAGTCAGAGGACGGAAAATAAATATGTAATTTTTTTTATTATTACCTCCACATGATGCCATCGACACATGCCAAAGCAAAGCCTTCCTGCTTGGCTCTTGCTCCACCTTTTTATGGCTGTTTGACTCTGTTAATGTTCAGCTTTGCGGAAAAAAAAATGTAGATGATTAAAGGTGCACAGAAAGCATCCCGCTACCTGATTTCCTCTTCTCTGTCTGCAGCCGTGTTATTTCCAGTCATTAAATGTAAATTTAGAAAAAAACATCATCTGCTTTGCGTCATTTCTTGTGTGATATCACTGAAAATGATGAGGGGGTGGGGGAGGGGCGTTCTTGATCAGGTGTGTGGTTGTATTTAACCCTCGATGGTTCCACACCTCAACGTGGTGGAAAGAGCCAACAAATTACGTCCAAGCTCTCCGTAAACAAGCGGGAGAGCTGGAAAGGAAGTGACTTAGACTGCGGTCAGCAGTCGCAGGCGCGTGAGAGAAGCACAGACTAGTTATTGTTCACGCCCCGAGGCCCCGCATGAGGTCACTTCTTAAATTTGACCTGCAAGGAGGACTGTGATGCTCCTTCCTTCATGCGAGTTGACTAGAAATACAAGATTTGTTCTCGGCACACGTTAGACCGAAGTTCCAGCTTTGTTTCTGTTTTGTTCTTTCCGTTTGGAGTCACCTGCTTTTGTTGGAACATGTGCACAGCAGACATGCCAAGTCTAAAGAAAGATGTGATTCACTTTTTTGAAACAGAACGGCATGTTATCTGGCTTTCGATGTTCTAGATCAGTATCGAGATAAACCCCAAGCATTCCCATGCAAGGAAAATATTTTGCATCACTAAAGATATCGTAAACTATATTTGTCCATCCAGACTTTGTTTTTCATCCTAAAAGCACAAGAGGATGGTGAATGAAACATTTTCTACAACTGTGATTTAGAGATGGCTGAAAAAAATCAAATCCCTTCAGGATGTCATATTAAAATTATTTATCTGTTTCCAGGGTTTGTTCGTAGCTCTTGCTGATTTAGTAAATCTCCAAGTGAGCGCCTGTGGGCGGTGTGTTATTTCAGCCTTAGAATGCAAGCCCTATCTAGCAGCGTTGTGAATGATGGGTATGAGACCGGTAATAACATCTACTTAGACCAGATTAAGGTTTATCTTGTCTGCATCGAGCTTCTTTAACCTGTCTAGAGCTGAGAAAGCTCTAGAAAACAGGAGGTCCTACTGATTACATCTGCTAGTTGCGTAATCATTTGTGTATCTCTTAACTGCTGGCCAATGTGTGCTCTTTCTCACAGGGGCACAGTTTCTGTGATACTTGGCGGGGCGCATTAATATAGTTTTTGGCAGACATTGAGAGGTACACATGCGCAAGGCAAACTGCAGAGTTTAGAGGAAAGACCCTACATACCTCATGTTTCGGGGTTGCTTGGAGACGGCTCGGCTGCTGGAAAACACGAGTGTACGCCTAAATATTAAGCACAAAGTATTACTTTTGAAAAAGATTTATCAAAGAACATTAAAATGTAATTTTTGAAAGGAAAAAAAGGTTAAATAAAAGCACTTAAAGTTCTCTAATAATTCTGTCAAATGCACATTTTTAATCATCATTATTTATCTTTGTGTGTTATAAGTATAATTCAGCTTTAAACTGTTGCAAAACCCCACTGGCACATGCATAAAGTCTCAACCTGACATTTATACCATTATTTGGTTCCCATATGAACATCCCACTATGGACACTAATTTTATGGTTGTTTCCGGTTGTGGAAAATCACTATGGTTACCTAACTGGCAGTGGAGCAACAGGTAGACCTTGACGCCATGGCTGCGTCAACTTCACACACAGGTGTGCCACGAGGAACCCTGTTGCTTGTATACAAACGGAACCCTGTTGCCTAGCAACTGGAGGGAATCCTCTCCTGTCACGTCAGGACTCTGATCCTTGTATGACGTCAATGAGACGAGGCTGCTCCTCTCAGGCATTCAAAAGTGTCCCTGTAATCACGCGTGGAGCGTCTATCCTTTCCGTTGTGAAATAGTTGGTGAGTCACCGTGAGATGGTGACTGGAGAAAAGGTATTCCTATTGAGGTGAATGAAGCCTTGGTGCGAGAGGGGGGCACTTCCCCCTACAGAAAAACCTGAAATAGTTATTTCACTGGTTGAAAAACCTCAGGCGCTCGGTGTGCGTGTGGTCCGGGCTACCTTTACAGCAGGCTTCCACAAGAGGAAAATTTCCATCCTTCTGTAGACTTAAGACAATATTGGTTTAAACAGCATATAGCCTGGTGCTTAACCATACCGGCCTTGAGACGCTGCTGTAATCCGGCAGCGTCTCCTGCCCACACGTTGCTGAGAGAGAACAGAGGGCAGTACGTGACAGGGAGACATAAAATCTTCATGTTGGGTCACTCACTTATTCTGTCTCTGGGTCAAAGTGCACATCAGGATAAACATTTGGCACTGTAGCTATATTTACTTCCCTTATTTTACAGCAAGTGTTTTGGAATGCCTTTGCCTTGGAAACTGACTCATCACCAGTGGAGTCCGAAGTCTGAAACATCAGCAACTTCAGTGCAGCACGTACAACCCTTGTCATTTCTTAGAGTACACACTGTTATTACCGAGTAACAGTAATGATTACCGAGCTGTGGGTGAGACCCCCCAAGAGGGTTTTGGATAAATCAGAGGGGTCAGCACAAGATTAAAGGCATATAAGCACTGTGCAAAAGTTTTAAACTACCCCTCATTTCTTTATATTTTGCTTCCAAGGAGCCAGACGTTCTTGTAATCTTTTAAAGTGCTCTTGATTAATAGCTTCTTTGCACTTTGGCTGCTTTTTCAATCCGCTTCTGTCCAGTTATTGTACTTGACCATGGCAGCATATTGTGAGGTTTATGCTTGAAAAATTAGAAGAAAAAAAAAAGTAAAGAAAGAAATGCTTTAATTAAACTTTCTGGAGATGAATAGTTTGTAAAAGTCACATCTTTACGAAACAAGGGGAACCATCCAGTTAAAAACAGGGTCAGTTGTTATAGTATGTCCAATGAGCTTTGGGTCATGGACAGAATTAGTTATCTCCGCAAGGTGTCTGGGCTCTCCCTTAGAAAAAAGATTAAAAGCTTGGTCTGCCGGGAGGAGCTTGGAGTAGATCTGCTGCTCTTCCACGTCGAGAGGAGTCAGTTGAGGTGGCTCGGGCATCTGGTTAGGATGCCTCCCTGGTCAGGTATTCCGTGCATGTCCAATCGGGAGAAGACCTAAAGGAAGACCCAGCACACGTCGTAGGGACTACGTTTCTCGGTTGGCCAGCAAATTACCTTGGGATTCCCCCAAAAGAACTGACCCAAGTGGCTGGGGAGGGGGAAGTCTGGACCGCTCTGCTTAGACTCCTGCCCCGGTGACTCGACCCCGGGCGAGATGGATGTCAAACTGGGCTACCTTAAAGGTTTTTCAATAGATTCAAATAAAGAAAAAGGTAAAGATTGTGTCTTCTGCTAACAAAATGCCTAAAAAATTAATTTTGTAGTTTGGTCCAGGACCTATGGTGTAGGTGGTGGCTCCAGAAGGCAGACTTAAAAGCACTTCAATGAGGACAAATCCAGGATCAAACAGGAAGCCAACACAACAAGATAGACCAGCGGAAGACAGTTGAGCACAAATAACTGGGAGGGCTGAGGGAAATAACCAAATGCACCGGAGCACAGATCATAACAAAAAAATAAATCACTTTTATACTGAGCTTTTGCACTTAAAAGCTTTTAGTTTTAATTGCTGGAAATTTTTCAAAAATCTCAACTAAGTAGTTAAGCAAGTTAAAACGTTAGGTTATGCATACAACCACTGTTCCCTGAAGGAGAGGAACGAGGCACAACAAAGGTACTATGGGACATCTCGCCCTCGTGTGGCCTGGCCGAAGACAGATTTAATCACGTCTGTAAGGCAAATGAAAGTGACGCCGCGTGGAGGCCCCGCCCTCCACTTATAAGCGACCGTGTCACTGTCATTCCTCAGTTCGATAGCCGCTCTTCACCGAGCTGGGCTGTGAATGGGGCAGCCCTGCGTTGTACCTCATTCCTCTCCTTCAGGGAACAGTGGTTGTATGCATAACCTAACGTTCCCTTTCAGTCGATTCACTCGATACAACGAAGGTACAATGGGACTTATCGAAACGCCCCATGAGCAGCTATCAAACCTGGCCTGAGATTGCAACCTAAGATGACAAGTCAGATCCAGCAGAGAGAACCGCAGGGGCCACCGAAGGGACTAAAACATCCAAGTGGTAAAACCTCACAAAGGTGTGGGGTGTAGCCCAGCTTGCAGCTGAGCAAGTATCACCAACTGAAACCCCTTTAAACAGCGCCCAAGAAGCAGCCACACCTCTAGTAGAGTGTGCCCTGACCCCTAGGGGCAGCTGAGAGCCAGTGACGCTGTAACACAGGGAAATGGCCTCCACAATCCAATGAGAAAGTCTTTGCTTCGACAAAGCTTTACCCCTGGAGGGTTTGGCAAAACAAACAAACAGTTGGTCTGTTTTTCTGATACTCCGAGTGTGAACCGGGCACAGACAATGCAGTCTTCTCTGCTCCTCAGAGGCAAAAGGAGGACTACTGAAGCCAGAAAGCCCTATGGTCATGGAACCGTAGTTGAGCGGGATGACCTTAGGCAAATACGCAGCATTCGGATGCAGAGTGACCCTAGCTCCATCTGATGGCATTTTCAGACAGGAAGGGTGAACTGAAAGAGCATGAAGGTCTCCCACCCTTTTAGCCGATACAAGGGCTAAGAGCAGAGCTGTCTTATAAGACAGAAGTTTCATACTGATCGATTCAATAGGCTCAAATGGGGGACTACACAGGGCCTCCAGCACCAAAGCGAGGCCCCAAGAAGGGACAGACGATCTAATAACAGGTCTCAGTCTGCGAACCGCTTTCATGAACTGAACGGCTAAAGGATGAGCACCAGGAGAAACTCCATTAAAATATTCATGGTAAGCCGAAATGGCTGCCAGGTAGACCTTTAAAGTGGAGAATGACAAGCCCTTGTCCAGCAGGTCCTGTAGAAACGACAGAATGTCCACAATGGAGCTCTGTGAGGGAACTACTGACCTGCTCAGACACCACACTTCAAAAGCCTTCCACTTATAGGCATATAAACCCCTAGTGGAGAATAGTTTTCATCACAGCTGGAGGAAGACCTTTAGCTAACAGGTTGGACCTTTCAGTAAGCAGGCCTGCAGCTTCCACAGATGTGGGCGAGGGTGCAGCACTTCCCCTTGTGCCTGTGACAGAAGGTCATGTCTGATGGGGAGCTTCCATGGGGGGGCTATCATCAGACTGATGATCTCCGGGTACCAAGTTTTTGTGGGCCACCAAAATCAGAGACGTGCTCGACTTGCACACTCTCTCCAGTACTGCTGGAATCAGTTCCACCGGCGGAAAAGCGTAGAGGAGAACGTTGGGCCAAGGGTGCGCCAGAGCATCCGACCCCATTGGAGCAGTCTGATCTGTCAGGGAAAAGAACAGGGGACAGTGTGTGTTTACGCTTGACAGGAACAGATCCACTACTGCCCTGCCGAACTCAGCCAAATCTGGGACACCACCTCGGGCTGGAGCCTCCATTCCTTTGTCAGAGGTCCGCCCCTGGAGAGCAAGTCTGCCCCGTGGTTGAGGTACCCTGGGATGTAAGCTGCTCTGAGAGACAGGAGATTCAGATTCAGAATGTGTGGGTCAGATTCAGTAGAGGAAGAGATCGCGTTCCTCCCTGTCTGTTTACATATTGTTGTGTTATCTATGCGCACCAGCACATGTTGTCCTCTCAGGTGATGACTGAAGTATTTCAGGGCCAGAAACACAGTTAACAGTTCCAGAAAGTTGATATGGTGTCAGGAACCGAGTTCAGAAGACCCGTGAAGACGCCAACACAGTAAAAATATATAAAAAAAGTCTTTATTTAATGCAGAGGTACCTGGAGGGCAAGGCTGAGGCAGGTTCAGAGGCAGGCTAAGGTCAAGGTGGCAGGCAGAAAGCAAGGCAGGGGTCAGGCAAAAAACAAGGTCCAGAGGCAAAGATCAGGCAGGGTGGATGGCTGGAGAACTACTGGCAAGGCTGTAATAATCTGGCATCTGTTGACTGGATGGCTGGTTCTTTTATAGCAGGGGAAGCAGGTGAATGGGATGAGGCTGATTACAGGAGCAGGTGGAATGAATGGAGCTGATTGAAGCTGACAGAGGTTGCTGGGGAAAACAGGGCTTGGCTGGAGCTTGGTGAGAGGACAAGGTGAAATGAATGAAGGTATAATGAGGAAGTGGAGGAGGGTGAAGGACGGGAGTCATGACATATGGAACCTTGACTGGGTCGAGGACCATACCTCCCTCACCGCTAAACCCCCACTCAGAGCCCCCCAGCCTATGAGTGAAGTGTCTGTGGTCACCACTATGCGTTCTGGCACCCTCCCGATAGGGGAACCCTGGTAGAACAGCCCTGGTTCTCTCCATGGGAGGAGAGCTACCATGCAGGCTCTGGTGACTGTCAATCTCCAGCGGAGATGACGTGAAGGATCGAGATGATGAGAGCGGACCCAACGTTGGAAATGTCGTATTTTTAACAGTCCGAGAGGCACCACGGCTATGGAGGAAGCCATCATCCCCAGCAGCTGTAGAGCTGTGTGGAGTGTCAGTCTGGCTCCCAGCTGAAAGCGCGCTAAGCAACCGCGTAGCACAGCTATTTGCTGGACCGAGAGACGCACTCTGCTTGACCGAGAGCAAATTTCCAGTCCGAGAAAGGCGAAACTCTGACTCGGAACTAGAGAACTCCTTCTGTAGTTCAGAAAAACCCCAGGGCTTGAACGTGGGAAAGTACTCGTGCAGTGTGATCTTCTGCCTGTGTTCGGGAACTCGCTACTAGAGCCCAGTCGTCTAGGTAAGCGAGGATCCGGATGCCCTCCTCCGAGGGGGGCTAGTGCGGCTTCCACACATTTCGAAAGGGTGCGGGGAGCTAGAGCTAACCCAAAAGGCAGAACCATGTACTCGTAGGCCTTCCCTTCGAAAGCAAAGCGCAGGAACCGCCTGTGATCAGGATGGATTCCCACATGGGAATAAGCATCTGTGAGATCGATCGTAGTAAACCAATCTCTGGGACTGACTGTATCCAGTAGCTGTTTGAGTGTTAGCATTTTGAAACTGTACGTGCGCAGATACTTGTTTAACACACGCAGATCCAAAATAGGGTGATGTCCGCCCCCCTTTTTCAGGACAACAAAGTAGCGGCTATACCAACCTTTGTTTGTGTCCACGACAGGGACCGCTCGAATAGCTCCTTTCAACAGCAGAGTCTGAATTTCCTCCCGTAACACGACCGCAGTGTCGGTATTTACAACAGAGGTAAATATGAGTGGTTTGACCAGGAACTGCAGTGGGTAACCCATGGCAACCATGCTCTCGACCCAGGGGGACAGTGTGCATGCTCGTCAGAGGTGAAGTTTCACCGGGAGGCAACCGCTCAGCGCCCTGGTGGGGGAGCTGCTGCCCTTTGGCGGAAAAGGAGGCTTTTTGAACATCATGTCTGCCACCGGAGGAAAGCTGCTGTCCTCCAGCAGAGCGGAAGAACACAGCTTTCCCCGCTCCCACAGAGGTCGATTGCAGACAGGATTTGATGTGAAAATTGAGCTGTCGTTCACCAGCGGAGCGGGTTGACACAGCTTTATGGGGCCAATTTGAGAAGCATTGTTGACACACATTGCATCCACACATTGTCGAGTGCAAACAGCAGTCTTTATTACATTTGTGTTTTTGTAAACAGTACAACTCTCGCCCCCTGGGGGCGGTAAACAAACTCTCTTTGGACTGTGGGGTTGAACCATAGCTGAACCGGTCCGTTTCAACCATGGAAAATTGGGTTTTTGAAGCCCAACAGGGTCCAAAACCCGAACAAAGTGGGTCCCGGGATCAGGACAACTGAGGTTTCTTCTTGGGGCTCACAGAGCGTTTCTGTGAGTGCCCAGGAGGACCTTTACTCCAAGCGGAGTAGCGAGGAGGGAAAGACGGGGTCCGAGCTGGGACCGAGCCCTTCGCTGCTGCTGGAGAGGCTGTCCTCTGAGGTGGAGGAGAGGTCAGGCTCTTCCTGTCAGACCCAGGTGCCGTGCGCCACACTTCCCGCCTGGGGATGATGGAGCATAGCGCCTCAGTCTGTTTCCGCTGGGCCTCGAACTTCGTCTGAATAGTGTCGAGGGACTGACTGAACAGACCTCTGGGTGAAACAGGCTCGTCCAGTAGTTAGCCCTGTCACTGTCGGGGACATTAGAAAGGGTCAGCCACAGGTGCCTCTGAGCCACTACAGTTGAGGCCATACCTCTTCCCAACAGCAGGGCAACGCCTCGGGCCGCTTGCAGGATGTTGTCCGACGTGACCCGTATCTCATTGATGAGGAGGGTCAGTGGACTGTCGGGTGGGACCCTTGCTTCAAGGTCCGCCAGGCAAAGTGCTTGGTAGGTCTGGAGCATGGTGGAAGAGCTGAGAACACGGGCAGCGGAGGCCTGCACACTGTAAATCTTCTCCAGTTGTGCAGCTGAGAAGCGGTATGGCTTGGGAGGGTAGATTAGTTTGTCCACTAACTCCGTTATTGCAGGTCGGAGCCAGGTAAGCCGCGAGAGAGGGCTCCATCGGACGGAGGTTAACCAGTCCCGCCATTTCTGCGCCGTAACCCGGGACCGTGGTGCGGGTGGACATCGGCTTGGTCCAGGATGCCGTGAGCTCAGCAAAATCCGGGTACAGTGGCAGAAAGTTCTTTACCTCCGCTGGTTCCGAGGGGAGGTAAAATCCAGAGAAGCGGGACCTCTTTTGAGCAGGTGGAGGAGCGGGCCAGTACACTTCTAGCCTCCCCGCTGCCCGCCGGCAGAGCGGGAGAAAAGAAGTGTCATCACGCAGCTCGGAGGCTGAAGTAGCGGCCGAAGCTGAATACGCCACCGCCGAGAGGACCTCCTCATCCTTGAGCAAGTCCTGACCGTCGGGGCAAATGTCCAAAATGTCTCCTTCATCCTCTGCCAGTGGAGGAAACTGAGGAGCATCTAAGTCTGGTCTGGTTAAATTGTCCGCCATCTCCATCTGATCTGCCCAGCTAGTGGCGGGGACTGCGATAACTAGGCTGTCCACATCAGAGCCGGGCGAAGTTGGGACCGAACGGGAAAGCATGGGGTTCTGCTGCGAAACTGCAGCATCTCCCAGGAGACGTTGTAGGAGCTTCACGTGCCGTTCGAGCGTGGGACGGCGGAGTCTGCGACAGAACTTGCACGCCTCCGGGTCCACAAGCACTCTCCTGGCGTGGAGAATTCCCAGACAAACCGGGCACGCTTCGTGTAGGTCCTTCTTGTGAAGAGAGAATCCACAGCCCTGAGGACAGGGGCGCGAACCGGCTTTCCGTGAAGCGACGTCCGACACGGTGCTCATTGTGAGACACAGCAGAACGAAGTGGAGAAGCTGAAAAGCCACGAAAGATAGCGCTCGGTGGGCGGGAATGCTAGCCAGAAGGCAGTAGAGTCCAGTCAGCGAGCGGTTAAGCTATCTTTCAATAGCGCAGCTAGTAGTCGGATGTGTTCTCAGCGAGGTGAAGAGCTTAAGAACTGAAGAATGACAGTGACGCGGTCACTTATAAGTGGAGGGTGGGGCCTCCACGCAGCGTCACTTTCATTTGCCTTACAGGCGTGATTAACCGTGTCTTCAGCCAGGCCACACGAGGGCGTGATGTCCCATAGTACCTTCGTTGTGCTGAGTGAATCGACTGAAAGGGAACCCAATGAAAATTACAGGCTTAGCTCTCATTCTGGTGCTTTACGTCATCTTACGCTGCGTTATGCTGGTGTTGTCACTGTTTGGTCTCAGAATTGCAAGATCTCATGTGATCTGTTAACAGTCAGAGTGCATGTTGGAGAAGCTCTATGAAACCAGAGTTTAGATCAATTACTGTAAAAATGACCATTTATGTGTTTTCTACATTCAGTTGGTTGTAGCGGCCATCTTGAATGAGAAAAAAAAAACCAACAAATTTTGATTAAACTTCTTTAATGTTAAATAAAAAAACTGATTGTTTTAAAGCAAAGTATAATAAAGGCTTCTGATCAGTAGTTTTAAATAAGTAAAAAGTAAAAAAAAAAAAACTTTTTTGTTTTGCTTTCTTGGGAACCCAGATTTTTCTTTCTCAGTCTAAAAAAGCGACAGATCAGCAACGATGTGTGGTCACATGACAAGCGCGACTTCAGATCCCTTTAACTCACATCCACATTATGACTACCTCTCTGTAGCAAGCAGAAATTGCTCTATTTTACGCTGCTTTACGCCACAGAGGTTGGGAACAGCTGAGGCCCTGGTGTCACACATAGGCTATTTCATCCTGTTGCTTTTATTAACCACAGCTTCTAATATTAAAATGTTGCATAAATATCTGACTTCAGTCTTATTTTAGTCTTTTCAACCCTACTGCTGCTTTCACTCCAGAGAAACCATCTCAGTAGTCAAGGAAGAACAAAAAACATCTTAGTGTCAGTTAAGCTCTGTTTGTTTGGTCAGTAAACGTGTTTTCTTTAACGCCTTTCCAGACTTTTAAGTCAAGTCGGACTGCTTTTTTTTTCTTAGTTAGCTTCAGTGCCACGACATGCCCAGCACATCTGATGCATTATGTGAAAATGACACATCCATAATGATGGCACACACAACCTCTCTGGGGTTTGAATAATGTTCTCACAACTCTCTTGTTATAGCACCGGAAACCTCGAAAAGTCAACAAAGCCCCCGCTGTGCAAATATAGACGTGTCCTCCAGTTTGCAGCAGAAGGAAGTTGTATTTTAAATAAAATAAAGATGTCCTTTTGCATAAATAGCGCTGCGCATAATTTATGTTTTATTACAAAGAGGGAAGCCTTTCATTCTTTTCTGTCACTGAATGGAACCATGAAGATAAATGTGGCTTCAGGCAGCGTGGTAATCGAGAATCCCTTTCTAGTAGCACAATGGAGGTTAGAGCCTTTGTCTGTCGTCTCTGAGAAAGATCAGGACACCTGGCTGCTGGATGTCAGTTCAAAGGCTTGTAAGAACTTTCAGTAACCTCCTGTTATTGTTTCATATTTGGATAAAGATGGACAAGTGCACACGGAGAGCAAAGACACCTTGCAATTGAATGATAATTGCAGATGTTCAGCAAACCTCAGCTTTTCAAACAATTTCAACATGTCTATACCAGAGCTCCATCTGGATTTTATCTGGACTGGAAAAGCTGTAATGAACCCTGACACACTCATCAGAAAGCCCCTCATTCACTTTGACTGTCCACCAAGAGCGCCTCGTGGCTTCACTCCCTGCTACTGACAGTATTTGTGTTTTCCCTTCTCTCGCTCGGCTGGACATTCGATAGGCCTTGGAGGCCGTTCAACATACTTTCTGCTGTCTAAATGGCGGCCCTTTGCACCAAATGGTATTTTAGCACAAGTGCATGGCAACAGCCAAACAAAGAGGCACAAGATGAATTCCTTGGCCGACCACTTTTTGAATTACTGATCATGTAAAAACCCGCTGTGGCTCCCAGATTGCAAACATCAGTCCTTGGAGCCTGCATGCAAACCAGCCCTCTAAATAGGCTTGTCTATTTCTGTTGGGCTGTGGGGAAAAACATGTGTTTGACATCAGTGTCACTCGCTTAGTCGTTCTGCAGCGGGGCTTCGTTGCCCCCTTACAGTAACTCCACTTAGATTAGCGGTTGACAATAGCTGTATTCAAAGAATGCCGCTAATCATCATCCAATCAATGAGCCGATGTATGAGGACAGCCCTGCCTGCTGAGGTTAAATGGTTTCTGGATCAAACATTTTCTCTCATTTTGAATGTGTCTGGGCTTCTGTTTATACTGGCGCTTTGTTAAAAATGGGTATTGGATAGGCGGCAGCAAAGCAAATGCAGACAAAGAACCTCACAGAACTATTAGGCGTCACAACAAAAGCATCTTTATGTCACTTTTAAACCTGAAGTCCAGTCAGAGTTTGGTGCTGGGAAAAGTTACCGACTGGCTCCATCCCCTCAAAACAGCCACTGCTGAGAAGCTCGAAAGCAAAACACCCAAACAGGCAAATGTTCCAGCTGTGCTGCTGACGATTCAGTGGAAAGAAACACAGAGCGGATCACAGGTGTGGAGATGGAACATGGATTTTTGTGGATAATATTAGCTCACTTTAAAGCGAAAACAACACAGAAGTCAGTCCTCACTGAGAAACACAGTTCAATGTTTCTTCAACACTGAAAGATGAGATCAAACAGAGAAAAAGAATGAAGATGAAGAGATCTGTGTATTATTTAAACCTTCGTCTAGGCATTAAATCACCAATCATCTGTAGCATACATGAGACTGAAGTTATACTACATACACTCTGGATTAACCAGAACCAAACCAGGTGAAGAAAACAGTAAAAAAATGTTGTCCAGATGATTTCAATTAAACAATCTTCAAACGTGATTCAGTCTTTGAAATTTAAATTACAATGTTTTTAGTGTAATGTGCCTAAGGCATCCTATTAAGAAACGTAGTTTACAAGTATTGACATGAACTGGATTAATTAAAGTATTTATGGAGCTCAGAGAAAAAACTTATTTTCTCTTTTCTTTAATTCATAAAAAAGTCATAAATATAGTGAATAGTGTTTAAAAACACAATTAACAAAAAAGTAAAAAATAGTAACTGTACAGAAAGAAAATTTGGGAAATAAAAGTCTAAGTTATTTTTCTTAAAAAAAGTATATATATATATATATATATATATATATATATATATATACATAACATTTTAAATATTAAGTTAACTAGTTTCCCTTATACTGGTTTATACTTAATATACTCTAATATTGATATATTATTACTGATAAGGGGGTTGAAGAAATGTGTTATTGTGTAAAAGTTATGAATAATTTCTGTAGCCTCAATTAAGAGAAATAGTTGACTCCATAGCATCAATGAGCTAACTGCTAGTTTGAATGTAGCGTAAACCATACTTCTTGTTGCTGTCTTCAAACAGCTCCAATCTCCAAAGCTTTATAGCTATACCCAATATAGTCTAAGGCCAGTTTCACATTACATGAATATTCATATGAAGCAAAAATAATATGAAGCAATGATGCTGCATCAGGCTATAATGTGTAATGTGAATTTAAAGTGATGATGTGTGTTTTCCCTGGCGATTGGAGACTGTACATATTTAAATCATTTCAAGCAAGCAGTATTTTTGTGTTTGAGTAAGACCTTACCAACGGATGGGCATTACGGTTAAAAGTCCCTGGGAGCGCCATTTTCAAATGAGTACTTTGTCAGATTGTTCAAGCTCCAGCAAAATGACAAGCACATCAGACCCCCTTTCATCACTGGCAACGAGCGAAGAGGTAAATGTATAAAATGTCTATGAAAGATTTGTAAGCACTTGTTACAAATCAGTAAATGTGTTTTGTCCTCACATGCTCCCATAGAAAGAAACAATGTGTCTAATGTGGCGTCGCCCAGAGACTTAGACCTGCTCTCATGTATCTCAGACCTGATTTTTATGGTTATCTGTTACGGAGACGCCAATATTTCTCAATAACTGGGCATCTTTTAATTCATTTTCAACATTTCAATGGGTGTTTCCAAAGATTATTGGTAAAAATGACTCATTGTCACTTTAATGCTGGTATAAATGTTTGTAAAATACCACTTGAATAAACTGCTGTAAAATTCAGGATACTGGAGCTGTTTTAAGACAGAGGCATTGAACTTTAGATACATTTGGACTAGCTGTTAGCGCATCAGTCCTGAAAGTATGTGTTTCTCCAAACAGAGGCCATTCAAGAAGCTAAATTTTCTAACTCTTACAAAGAAATATACATCAAGATGGCCATAATATGTATATTTTAAAGATTTTAAAGTAAACAAAGACTCCAAGAGTTGTCTACAAGTTAGTTTCAGTTTACTTTAATTAAACTGTTGCAGAAAAAGAAAAGAAACACACAGCCGCCGTCTGAACAAAATGTTCAAAATAAACAATGTCCAGCTGTAAGTGCAGGTGAACCATGCGACCAGCGTCCTCCTAATCCAAACCAGTCACTGTTGCCCCGGTTGCCCAAGAAAAGTTGTGTATTTACCCAATAAGCAATGAGAGGCCTGTGTGACACCAACGCTCTCCCCCTGTAATTTGCGTCCCCATTTTCCACCAAGACCACTCAATCTTCCAGCCATATGGTTTGCTGCCATAACCATTCACAGCTGAGTAAAAATAAACCTTTGGGATGCGTCCCCGGGACAGGGGTTTGAAAACGCATCCAACACAGCTCGCCCCTGACTTTGTGCTGGTTACGATAACCTACCGTGACTCATCCCATATCTGCAGATGAGTCCCCTCATATAATTTGCGACGAGAGCACGGTCAGGGTATACAATATCATTCAGTTAAAACTCGAGGGTGAGTCAAAAATAGCAAGTCGACCACATGAAGAAGCTGAGCCCAGAAATAGAGTGTTTGATGGGTATACGTTTCAGTGGTACAATGATGGGGTCTCTCCACAGAGCTTTAAAGGAGCCCCCCCTCTCACATATGATTTTGGGTAGGGTGGTTGCACACGTGGTTAGCTCCCTGTGTGCTCCTGCATACAACGCAGACGCTTAAAATTTTCAAAAAGCCCACAGCTCTGAAACACTAACATCTTGAAATGTGAATCACACATATCTGCTGCCCCAAAGTAAACACACGTGTTAAGAATGCCACTTATTGTTAATCTTAGACATAATTAATGAGATTAACTGAGGCTCTTTCCTCAGCCTCTCAGCAAACACACTGCGTCTGATGAAGTAACAGTTGTATATTAGAAGGTGTGGCTGTCGTCTGCTGCCTCCCACGTTATGGATGTGCAGACATGGAGACACAACCTTCACCCACCTCTCAGCAATTAGAGATTACTGTCTATAATTATTGTGACTTATTTATGGCCTAAATGTATTGTAACAGCTGGGCTTTCACAATGGAAATAAATATTGCATCACCACTTCATGCATTCAGGAGCAGGTTTTGTTTTAAGCTTTTTAATTGTTATTTTGTTGTCTTAAAAGTGTGTTATAAACCCATGTCATAAACCCCAGCATTCCTCTGGACTTGAAATATGTCTTTAACATGCAACTAATGTCAGCCAATAATTCAACATAGATGAATATTTTACAGTGCATTTTAGTTTATGAATTGTGCTGTAACAGAATAAATGTTTTCATTTGTAAACAACAGCAAAAACAATGGAAATCCTACTGAATTGTTCGTGTTCATTTAATTTACAGATCAATGCTTTAATTCTTACATGATTCAGAATCCTTACCTACACCTTAGTGGCTATTTTTGCAGTATTCTTTGTTCATCTTTTGTCTGAAATGAGATGCAGAAATGCGGAAAAGTGCTGCTTTTTGAAAAATGACTCCAAAACCCAGAGTTTAAACAGCATAAACATCAGCTGCATCAGCAATTACAGCTAAATATCTATCTCTATTATCACCCATTTAATGTGTGATGCAACAATGATTTTGTCTTTAAGATACCAAATGCATAAATAGCTTTACATTCAGCTGTGATAGTTGTTAATTTAACAATAATACTAATATCTTAACTTGTACTTGAATTAGCTTGATTCTTTTTAAGTACTCTGAGTCTTAGATAAATAGGCTTTGGATGAGAAGTAAAAATTAAATCATGTCACTGTGCTTAACTTTCAGGATTCATCATGTTCTTAAAGAAATAGATGCCGTATGCATTACCTTTTTAACAGCATCTATATTTCTTTGGAATTAGATCCTAGCATCATGCTAATCCAGATGTAGCACCCATCCATTTGTGCACTCCCATTTCACAGCATTTATTTTTACTTGGAAAAGTGAACACACAGGTGTGTTAACGAGTTTTGTCTGTAGCTGTTTAAAGCCTCCTTTACAGTGTGGAACAGATGCGGACCAGAACCTGTGCAGCTTTCAAATGGACTATTTACACCGACTGTGGACAGAGTGTGGAACGTCTCCACAACATTGCTCATGAGTTCACGCGATAACAACTATGTGTAAAGAGAGGAGCTGGTAAACAAAAGCCACACTCCTTTCGTACTATCAAACACTGCAAACCAATATCCCTGTCATTAATTATAACCAAAGAAGCTGACAGAATTATGCAACATGGGTTTTTATTTTTGAAATAAACCTGATCCACCTTGCTGCCACATGCCTCACTTCCTGTCTGGCTCATGTGATTTATTCAACTTCACAATGATCCACATGAGGCCTCCAGAAAAAATAGAAACCATGCAGAAAGTTTCTGCAGCTCCGCATTCCGATGTGCTGCTCTCTGCATCCGGTGTAAATTCTCTGATTGGACTCGATGGTTTTCAGTCTTGGCGGAAGCCACACAGATCCCATTTCTTGTCCGTCCCATGCTCTAAATGAGGCTTAAAGGCACAGTGTGTAATATTTTTACGTTTACTATCAAATTCTGTGTGGATGTTCACAAACTTGTCTTTTTCATTAGTATAATTTTTTTTACCAATGTCTATTCTTAACATTTCTATTAGCTTGAAATATTACATTTCCATATTCATAAACTGTGGTTGACGTTAGGAGTGGCAGACGAGTTAGATGCAGCAGAAGTGGCAGCACTGGAGAGAGAAGACAACAGCTACAAATGACTGATCAGACCCATTCTACATATATTAACAAGACACGAACAAAGGGCTCCCTAATTTCTGACAGGAAGCAGCAGAAACGGTAAATAAAACTTGCAGATGGCTGAAAGGCAGTGTGTGGTGGTTTCATATTAGTTTTTTTATGCGTGTGGCCTACTATAGCTGCAATACCTACTTCGAACTGCGTGGCGCTAAGGAGTCAAATAGTTTTACACACTGGGGCTATAAAACCGAGCAGAAATTAGATATGGAATGCAGCCCTCGATAGCACACCTGTGCCTTTTCTGCTCTCTCAAATCAAAATGTCTGAAGAAACCGCAGACAGCATAAGAAGGATTTTCAAACTCCACAAACAAAAGTCCCACTTGAGAGTTGATTTATTTATATTTTACTGTTAAATCAATTAATCTATTATGCATCAGAAAAAGTAACATTTAGGCCTGATTCCAGTGTGAGTTTTACCACTTTACCTTCAATGAAAGTATCATATGTTTTAGCTTCTATTTTTGATCTTATGAATTTTGATCCATCTTACCTATTTTGACGTTCGCTCAAAGCCTTATTGAAGGTAAAGTAAGAGAAAAGAAAATCCTTTAGCCTCGGTTTAATCAAGACATGAATTGTGAGGGAATCTCAGGGCGGATTTGTAAAGTAAACATTTGCTTGTTTGAGATTTTGTCTTCTCCCAAAGTTTGTCTCTCTGTTAGAGGAGCGGATTTCTAAAAATAAGAAGCAGGGGGGATGTGTACTTTTCAGGTCAGCTTGCTGTTCAGTACACGTTTAGCGCTGGGAAACCCAACCACAGTAAAGGAAACATGTTTACTTCTTGCAATTGCTTAGATGTGTTTAAATTAGCATAGCTAGCAATTCATAGTTTTGTGATGTAAACATTTATTTTTTAAAGGAATCTACCACATATTCGAGTGTTTTTCTTCTTGTAATTAAAAGATTTTTTTAAACATAAATAAATCAAAGTTTAATTCAGAGCACATGTATCTAGTTATAAGCAGGTTTAAACTAAGATGACTTGAATATTTGACAGTGAAAAAGTGCTTTCAAATTGACCTTTCTAGGAAGGTTAATTGACTTCTTGACTTTCAACGCTCTGGAGTGTCTTTAAAAACTTCACACCAAAGCTTAGTTTGTAGTGCTGTGATCACTATCTCATTATCTGCATAGAGGTGCAATTTACTCTGAAGCCCACAGGAGAACATAAGGCACCGAGGCGATAAATTACTAGTCTGAATCGTCTACTGTGGCTCCCGGTGTGTTAACAGGAAACATTTGCAAAATAATGTTTGCCTGTTAACATCTCAGTCATGGGGAAACTTTGCACTACCATTCCTGTTGAATGTAGCACGCTGTCACAATAGGAAGTGTTTCCATGTAACATAATGTTCAGCTCATTGTTTGAGCAAGAATGTACACGTAAAATGTTTAACAAGCTCCTGTCGCAGCACAAATACTATCAAAGGAAAATAAACAGAAGAATTTAATTAGTTATGTAAGTCACCTGGCAGCTACTTCTCCTCACAGAGGGTAGAGTCAGAGCTGAGCACGGCCTGTTGTCTATCATCTGCATGGGAAACCTTACTGCAGTTTCGTCATACTACATATGTTCACTACGCGCTTTAGTGTGTGGATGCAATAAAAGGCCGTGCCAAATGTTTTGCACCTTAGTTTGATGGCAGCTCTTTCACACATCATAAGCTTCCAGATGAATTTTACTGGTATGCTGTCTTCAGTACATCTAAAGTAGCAACACAATGCTCCATCAAGGGTTTCCAAATTAGTCTCACATTTCAATTCCTTTAAAACCAACACCAATCATCATTGTATGAGTATTCTCTGGGAAACAGTATTTTAAGCATTGATTGCACAATTTATGACAATAATATCACAGTTTCATGTTTGCACAAGTATTTTGGATACTTTTTATTGACTTAAAAGTCACAATGAGCAGTTTCTTGCTTCTCCACCCTACTAGGAATTACAACTGTGTAAACAACCCTGCTGTAGCTAGTGCTAACAACATGCTAATGCTAACATGAGCCAGCTAATACTAAAATAAACCTTGAAGTACAACAGTTCACACTGTTGGACAAAAAATATTATTGCTTACAAGGTTAGTAGCAACAAAGCCATGCAGGTCACCATCGGTCTGTGATGTTGTAGCCTCCTTTAGCTCCCTCAAACTAGTGTAGGCCACACCAATGTTTAATCCAGTTTTAGTATTTTTGCTTCACTTCCAAAGACATTCCTCTCTTACTTTTACTTCCAGGCTTCGCCAAGATGGAAACAGAAAAGCAAAATTCTTCTTATTATTTTTATTGATGACTGACGAAATGAAAATGCGAACCTCTAGCATAGCTAACCGCCGTAAAGCAGGTAAAGAGCTTCGTTGAATTTTTATCAATATATAATGTTTTTCCATTGACAAAGGTAGCTAAGAGATGTCAAGAAAGTGTGATTCACCTAAACAGAACGGCTTTCTGCTGTTTTTCAGAAACCTCCCTTCAGTTTCGTCATACTACATAACTGTGTTTAAGTGCAAATGCAGTAAAAAGGCATGCCAGGTGTTTTGTACCTCAACTTATTAGTTTGCTAGCAGCTATTTTCTAGAACATGTCATAAGTTGCAAGTTGGTTTATGAAACCTGTTTCGTGTCTGTGGTCATTTGATGCAGTTGTTACTAGACAAGCCAAAATTAGGTGGTTTTAACCTCAACCTCAGATATGCTCTTTAAGGTGTGCATTTGTAAATACAATTGTGAAGCTACAATTAATAAAAGACTGGTAGTTTTTAGGATTCTAAGCTATGTTTCATCTGTGTACTGATGACTTTTGTAAGTCCTAAATTGAGGACGTTGTCTGTAATTTAAAATATTCTTTCTTCTTTATTTATTTTTGTAATTGAATATTGTTGCAATTTACTTTGTTTTTCCTCTTTTATTTTTTAACACACCTAACAGGACAGGTGAGATGAGGTGAGTAACAGAGGCAGCAGCATCCCTTCAGGCTAAAGCTCCACTCCTTTGATCCTCCGCTGCAGATGTAATCATAGTTGGTACCTCAATACCCCGCCAAAAGACCTTTAAAGTCACCTTCTTGAGTTCAAGCTGGGCTAATCTCTGTGATCTTTATCTCCACACTTCAAAAAAGTGAGTTTGTGTCTCAAAGTTCAACAGAAATCTCTTGACCTAGGAGTTTCACCGTGCAGGGGCTGAAATGTCTCAGCCCTGCCTCCTGTTTGTTTGCTGCTTGTGCTCAGCTCTGCACCAGAGGAAGGTTGAGCCAGAGTTCCCCCGTTCGCATTGAGCTCATAGCTTTTAAACAGATGCTGGGTCGGCTAAAGCCAAACCAGCTTCACTTTTAGTGTTGACCCATGTGGTAATTCTATTTAGCTTTACGCAGACCCCATTAAATTTACCCAACTGACTCGGGCCAAATATATCAACCAATTTAAGTTTATGTGAAGTACACTTCAGTGAGTCACTTTTAGTTTTACCAGCGCACACAGGTTGGTTTGAAGGAATGCTTCAGGAGGTGTATTTTCAGAATGATTTAAAACTCAGGAGAGTTCCACTCACTTTGGTCCCTCGGGAGATGTGTTAAAGTGTTTGAATTTTATTGTTAGAAGCTTGTGTGGGAAAGTGTCTCCAAAACATGAAGCTCCCTCAGGAGAAAAAAAACTGAACCATGCCTGTTGACTCAGGCAGCAGCACAAAGTGCAGCGAGGCCTCCATCTGCTTCTGACAGAAACGGAGTGACAAATAAATTGCAGCCACATAGAATTAGCCGTAGGCGGGTCACGGAGGAAGAAATTACTCAAATGTGTTGATTGTACTTTATCTAATTCAGCCAAACTCCCCCGTAGACTCATCTGCCATCCTGCCTAATGATCCATTAGCCTCCTACGTGGACGTCAAGAAGAAAAAAGCCCATTTCCCTCAGCGGATTTCTATCTGCAATGATTTTATATGTTGAAATGTCCTCAGCTTTAAAGAAAAAGAAGGAAAAATAACATTCCTGAGGGGTTGTAATTTTGTTCCGGCGGGTAAAAGTTGTCCGTTATGGTCAGGGTCAAGGAACACATGCAACCCCGTCATCAAGGCCGTGTGGTCGGCCACATCAGAACCGCCAGTCACAACCAAGTGGAAAGGCCCTGTCTGTTAGCACAACGCACAGCCAATCACCAACCAGAGGCCCCATCTCCTCTGAACATTCACCCCCCCACCCACCCCCTGACCACGCTGAGCTCTAATTTAAGCACACGTATCCCATTGAAATTACAGCATTCATACCCACCCTTCCCTGCAATTTACATGATTTGCACATTGATGTTTTGCACAATGATGGCGCTGATTCAAAGGATTTATTTTGTCTTTGTTCTGAACAGGTTGAAGAACTAATTATATATATATATATATATATATATATATATATATATATATATATATATATATATATATATATATATATATATATATATATATATATATAAGAGTGAGATCATTGTCATTGTTTAGATTGGTGAGAGCATACTGCCTGTACTGGAGTAAAAAACGTCTCTGAATTAAACGCTACATTTGATTTGCCTCATTTGCAGCCAAGCTGTCAAAAGCTGCAAGAGATGTCAAAAAGATAGAAGTTTAGAAAACTTCACAGATCAATTGTGGAGGAGATTTACTGGAAACAGGGTAACTAGCTTGTGTTAAACATGCAGCTTATGTGAGAAAGAAGCAGAGAAAGTGGCATACAAAGAGGAAGTGAAAATATAAGTAATGCAGTGGCTCTAAATACTTATATTAGTTGGTTATGTGTGGCCCAGCTTATTCACTCTCTTAGCCTGGGCGATGAATGTTTTCCACACAGCTGCAGGACCCAAAAACGCATCTAAGAACTTGGAGCAGTTCACTAACGTTTCAGTTTAGTTTTGTTTCTGCTCAAGGTTTGAATGACAATGTTTATATTTCCTCCACTGATCCAGAGCGGTCACATTAGACTACATGTTCATCAAACTGAATCTGTCAGGTGTGAACACACCCTCAAAAGGAGACCTGCCTCTGGTCATGTACGAGGGGAGAGTCAGTTGAATGAGGGCCAAATGACACATATTTACAAAACGACTCAAGTAAATTGCCTCTATCTCACATTAGTCCACTTTCCAAACTTCATGTTTGTATGGGTTGTGAATTACCCTCAGTTGTACACTTCCATGTGAAATTTGAGCTCAGCATCTGTAAAATTGACAGAGTTACAGTTGTGTTTATGTTTGCTAATGTGGTGGCTGTCTTGACTCAGGCTGACACGAAAAGTGAATAATTTGTAGATCCATTGATAATCAAAACTTTCATTAAAATTTACCATTAAAAGTGCATTATGTAATATTTTGGTTCAAAATTAAAAAAAATTTTAAATCTATATTTAGTTTTTTAATCTCCTGACCATATGATTGAATCCTTTGCTGCGATTGAATGTAGAGGTTGGCATTTCATTTATACTGAAGTGGTTCAGGCCGGATGGCGCAGTGGTTAGAGCTGTTACCTTGCAGCAAGAAGGTCCTGGGTTCTCTTCCCAGCCTGGGATCTTTCTGCATGGAGTTTGCTTGTTCTTCCTGTGCATACGTGGGTTCTCTCCGGGACCTTTGACCCAGCTCTCACCCTGGATTCTCATGTCGGTTCTCTTGTTTGCTCTTCCTTTTTCCATCTCAGGAACATTGCTAAGCTGAGTCCCATTCTGTCCCGCTCTGAACTTGAGACAGTTATCCACACCTTCATCTCCTCCCGCTTAGACTACTGTAACTCTCTTTTCACGTGTCTGAGCAAAACCTCCCTGAACCGTCTACAGGTGGTTCAGAATGCCTGTGCTCGGCTTCTGACCAAGTCCTCCAAACACACCCACATCACCCAGCTTCTCCTCCAGCTTCACTGGCTGCCAGTCAACTTCAGGGTTCATTTCAAGATCCTGGTTCTGGTCTATAGGGCCTTACATGGACAAGCACCATCTTACAATGGTGATCTTCTTAGTCCCTACACCCCCAGCAGGTCCCTGAGGTCCAGTGATCAAAGCCTACTGGTTGTGCAGCACCAGGCTAAAGACCAAAGGTGACAGATCATTTGCTGCTGTGGCCCCCAGACTCTGGAACTCTCTCCCCCTGAGCCTGAGATCAGTGGACTCCTTTGAAAAGCAGCTGAAGACTCACCTGTTCAAGCTGGCTTTTGTATGACCTTCATCACTCTCTCTTTATTCTGCTCTCCCCACCTATTCCACCTTCCTCAGGATCCACTGATTTTCCTCTTTCCTGTTCACTCTCTCTCTTTCTTAACATTTTTTTAATCACAATTGTCTATTTTTTGCTCATTTTAAATATAGTTTTAAACATTTTCTAAATTCTTTTTTATATTTTTACAGTATTTGTTTTTGTGAAGCGCCTCGTGATTTTTATCTTGAGGCGCTTTAGAAATTATATTTTCTTTTCCTTCTTCTACTCCGGCTTCCTCCCACAGTCCAAAAACATGACTGTTAGGTTAATTGGTCTGTCTAAATTGTCCTTAGGGGGGTGTGTGTGTGTGTGTGTGTGTGTGATTGTTTGTCCTGTGTGTCT